>NC_057799.1:178284345-178517661 GCF_018294505.1 Triticum aestivum
GCTCATCCAGCCTCCACCGCGCGCTACTCTACCAGCTACTGTTCAACCACCCCTCCACGGGCACCCCTCCACCGTCTACTGTTCATCCAGCCCTCCACACCACGGGGTCCTGTTCAACCACCCCTCCACGGCCACCCCTCCACCGTCTACTGTTCATCCAGCCCTCCACACCACGGGGTCCTGTTCAACCACCCCTCCACGGCCACCCCTCCACCGTCTACTGTTCATCCAGCCCTCCACACCACGGGTTCCTGTTCATCCAGAGGCAACGCCACCGCTCACTGTTCATCCAAACCCCCCGCAACGCTCACTGTTCATCCAATCGATCGGCTTCAGTTAGCAGCAGTAGCGAAGGAATCGCTCCATCGGGTTCAGTTAACAGCCATCGATCGATCCCTTGGGTTCAGTAACGCGTAGCCTGCAGTGCAATCGCTCGGGTTCAGTTAGAGCCCAATGCCTCGCTCGGCTTCAGTTAGAGCCAACGCCTCGCACACACGCGCGTACCTGTACAAGAGAAACGCGCATCGCTCTCCCACCGTAACCGGCAACTCCCCAAAATTTTCCTCCCCCTCGCTTCTACCACGGTTTTTTCCGTCATGGACGGCCCAAAGAATGTCATTCAGTTGCGTCTCCGGCCCGCCTAGGACGAAAAGCCCATTTGCTGTCATGATTTTTTGTCATAGAAGTAGGAGCCCACCACATCTATGATGATACCGGGTTTTGTCACAATTATCGTCATAGAAGTGTCATATGTATGACAGAAAAAAATTCGTTCGGCCCAAAATGTCACAGATGTGTCTTTTTTTTGTAGTGTTAGATGGATGACGTAGAATCCATCATTCTCACTTCTTGCCGGTTGCTGGATGCAACAGAAGTCAGTCTTGTGGGTGAAACAAAGCCCAGCCTTATTTGTTTCTTTGTGTTGGATGTATCCACCCCGCATGCTGAAGCCCAGCATAGCTCTGTCCAGAACATACTTTATGTGTGTGTAATCTTTCTTCTGTATGTTCTTCGACGGGTCCAAATATAGAGCGCGGGAGTAACGCAGGTAAGGAACAATGAGAACGGCACGACACCTCCCGCTACGCAAAATACACGATCAAGTTTAGCCTCCATGCGTGCAAAGTAACTATTGAAATGCACGAAAGGATGTATGTGTTACAGTGCTATCCGCGGATGACTTACCTGGGATGATAAGGTAGGAGAACCGTTTCTTTGTCATTATTGCTGGCCAAGAATTCTTCGATGTACTGACTCGCATATTGACGGTTGGCGTCGTTGACTGACAAGAAGCCCTCATGCATGTAGTATGGGTCCGCGACCGCAAGACCAGTGACTTGCTCTCTCCTGACGATGTAGTTCATGTGCAGCGCATACAGGCGGACGAACGTAAACTCGAGTGTCCTCATTTGAAACATCTGGAAGATGTAATCAAACCTCAAAGAAGAGGTCCGCGGGGCATGTGTGGACATACATCTTGCAACTGCTCGGCACATGAACAGTATAAAGTGGGTATCCTGGATCATCCGAGGCGAGGAGGTTTCTCTCTGTTCAAAGCACATGGTCACGGAGTCTCCTGAGATCCCCTTCTATGACAGCTAGTGCATTCGCCGGTACCATTGGCTCTCCCGCGACATGGATTAATGGCGCATGTTTCATCGGTACATGGTCAACCTTGGTCGAAGGTTGCTGGCTGCTAGAACCAACATTGCCAGCTTTATTGGATTTTCTTGCCGCCGGTCTCTTCCTCTGCTTCTTCTTGGTGGGCTGAGGTGCTGGTGGGTCTGTCAGACCCTCCCTGAGCACCACCCCTAGTGTTGTCGGGCTCAGCATTGGATGACTCTGGCTAAGTAGTTCAGCTTGGGTGGAGCCGGTATCTGGAGGCGTGTCCTGCGAGGATTGCATGAACAAAGACTTCTTGCACTCCCGAGGACGTTCCGGCTCTGGTACAAGCATCTCATATTCATATGGTTGACTCGTTATTACTTCGTTGTCAAAGGCAGTATTGAAATACTGGTTAGGGTCATCGTCGGCATCCTCCATGTCATGATCCCTATCCTCTTCCATGGGGCAGATGTCATCATCTGACGGTGGAACGGTTGGCCCTCCTTCCTCATGTCTCTCGATCTCAGCAAGCAGCACAGACGATGGTGGTACTTGTGTAGGTGGTGTTGTGGTCATACCTTCATGAGGTCCCGTTGGTGTGCTCCCGGCCACCTCAACACGAAGAAGATTTTTCGGCCATAGGATCGGCCAATTTTTGCATTGGCCAAGCTGCGTGGGGGTCTCGTCATCCTCTCCATCGGTTTGTATCGGACGAGGGAGACCATCGTAGCCCACTTTCACACTCGCCACGGAGACCCTTAAGGCGTTATCAGGCATCTGCCGGCGGTGAAACAATCGATCCTTAGGCTTCACTATAGTACCCTTCCCCACATCCACTAACCCGCCCTTCATGTTGTAAAGGAGGGTGCACGGAGTGGAGTCGGCCTACAAAGACATATACGTGCGGCGTTAGAGATCCAAGAAGAACGGCAATTGAAAATTAATTAATTAGTTGAGTTGATGAAGGTGCGACGACGCGTATTTACCGTCAGGGCGTCAAGCTCAGCCAATGTCGACGGCCCGACATTCAAGCCAGAGACGGAGCTAGGGCTGATGTGAGAGCTGGGCGCAGGAGCAGGTGCTGGAGGAGGTGCGGGTGCGGTTGCCATACTAGGTACAGGTATGGGTGCGATGTTCATTGAGTTGCTCCCGGTGAAGCTGGGCATGGGAAATTCACTTGGTGGCGCATTTGGATTTTGTTGCACCCATGTGACCACTGTTGGAATCAAGGTTGTAAAGGCATCCACGAAATCAGATCTATAGGCAGCGATTATCTCAGCTTTGGTCTCAGCTTTTGCTTTCTCCATCGCCCGCGCCACCTTCTCGTCGATAGTCACTTGACTGGACTTCTTTCTCTGTCTTTTGGCCTCGGGGTCCTCGCTATAATAGTACTTCCAAGTGGCCCCATCCCCGGCGCCATGCACACGTCCATATTGCGGCCGCTGGCCGGGCGGGTGTCCCATCATTATGTTCATGGCTCGGTTGAAAGGAGTGTCCCACTTGTACTTCGCCGACGACTGAGACTGAGTCGACGAGTCGCTCTCGGCCGCAAGCTTGTGTTGCTCTCTCTGCAAAATGGACAGTGAATCATTTAATGAATGCGACTAGAATGTAGTAGACTTTGTTGATCAGAACCTAATATGTAAGGTGGTAAAAGGATAATTACCAGTAATCTCATGAATTTGCTAGTCGGCCCGTCGGTGAAAAAAATCTTTTTCTTGGGGTCCCATAAGAATCGGGCCCTGATGAGGTCGTGCTCCTGCTGGTCGGTGAACTCAGCCAATGGGTCTGGGATCCCCAGACGTTCACGTTCTGCATCCTCCTTAGCCCACACGGGCCTCTTTCCCGTGTAACCACGACTTCCAAGGCGGTGGTTCCCCATGTTCTTTGCCTGCAGCTGCTTGCCTCTCTCTGACCTGGCCTTGGCAGCTTCTTCATTGCAAGTCTCCTTGAACTTTTCAAAGTCCTCTATCATAATTTTCGGATTGTCTGCAACAATCTCGGTGTAGGTTTCATGGTCTACTTGAATCGCCTTTTCACCCTAGTTTTCCAAGCGCTCAATGCGTTGCTGAACTTCCCTAGGGCTTTGTTGTTGATTTTTTTCATGGCATCATCATCCCATGGGTCGACTTCATCATTACGACCGGGGAACAGGAATCTTGCGTGCAACCTAGTTAGAAGCACCTTCTTCAACTGATCATTCTTCCGTATTTTTGTGGTGTTGATGTTAGCGGTATCCCCTAGGATGCATGCTAGTTGGTTGCCGTAACACGCTGCCACTTCTCGCGGCTCTATTGGCTCGAACTCGCCAGGGTGCACCGCCGTGACCACCAGCCTTCCGATGCCGAGCTCATTTCGGCGTCGTGTCCTCTTTTCCTTCTTTCCCTCACTGGCTTGGGAGGTCCCACCTTCCGTGATATAGTTAGGAACATCATCAGCGCCAGTCTCAGTGCCGGTGTCGTTGGTGGCATCAGTGTCGGCGCCGGTGCCACCACCGTCGTCATCCACCATGACAAGGCGGTCCGGACACCCAGCTTCCTGTCTCTCCTGATCCGCCAGAAAGTCGAGGTAGGCGTGTGCTCGAACTAATTGGGAGTGACAACCTCCGGCCTCATCGGTGTCGGTAATGTTACCTAGGGTTCAATGTCGTAGTCGTTTAATTATCGAGCTTCATATAATAAAGTGAATAATGACAAAAAAAAGTGACGACCTTTGTTTCGCCAGAAATGTCGTTCATTCCCATCGCGACAAATCTCAAGCACTCGATATGTCCAACTTTCTAGCACAAGTCATGCCAAAATTCACGGAAAATTTCGGCATGACCTTTGCTAGAAAGTGCACATATAGAGTGCCTGAAATTTGCCGGAATGGAAATGAATCAACATTTCCAGCAAAACATAGGTCACTTAGGTCAATATTTAGCAGCACACTTGGAAATGAATCTTTCTAGCGCATAGGTCACTTAGCAGCACACATGCATCAATTTCAGGCTATGTTTTGCCGGAACATAAGCTGCAAAACTGATCTCACTACATAGAAGATCTCAATAGCAGCCAAATCATCACACACACACTGAATTAACTGAATCATGCATGATTCAGTTAACTGAATTTACTGTCAATAGCAGCAGCACACATGCATCAATAGCAGCAGCACACATGCATCAATATTAACACTAACTGAATTTCAAAAATTAACTAAGCAGCAGCACACAAAATATTTAACTGAACAGTGTGCTCTAACTGAATTTCAAAAACAGCAGCAGCACACATGCATCAATATTAACACTAACTATCACTGGGCTAACACTAACACTAACAGCAATTAACTAACTAGCACTAACAGCAAATTAAGCTAACTAACACTAACAACAATTAAATTAAGCTAACTAATGCTACCTCTTGAGCACTATGTTGGATTTCCCCGAAGAGGAGAGGATGATGCAGCAAAGTAGCGTAAGTATTTCCCTCAATTTTTGAGAACCAAGGTATCAATCCAGTAGGAAACCACGCACAAGTCCCTCGTACCTACACAAAACGATAGCTACTCGCAACCAACGCGATTAGGGGTTGTCAATCCCTTCACGGTCACTTACGAGGGTGAGATCTGATAGAGATGATAAATAATATTTTTGGTATTTTTGATAGATAGATGCAAAGTAAAAAGTAAAAGGCAAAGTAAAAACAAAGCAAGTAAATAAAGCGATAGAGATTGATATGATGAGAATAGACCCGGGGGCCATAGGTTTCACTAGTGGCTTCTCTCAAGAGCATAGATATTCTACGGTGGGTGAACAAATTACTGTTGAGCAATTGACAGAATTGAGCATAGTTATGAGTATATCTAGGCAATGATCATGTATATAGGCATCACGTCCGAGACAAGTAGATCGAAACGATTCTGCATCTACTACTATTACTCCACTCATCGACCGCTATCCAGCATGCATCTAGAGTATTAAGTTAAAAACAGAGTAACGCCTTAAGCAAGATGACATGATGTAGAGGGATAAATTCATGCAATATGATAAAAAAACCATCTTGTTATCCTCGATGGCAACAATACAATACGTGCCTTGCAACCCTTTCTGTCACTGGGTAAGGACACCGCAAGATTGAACCCAAAGCTAAGCACTTCTCCCATTGCAAGAACTACCAATCTAGTTGGCCAAACCAAAAAGGATAATTTGAAGAGACTTGCAAAGATAACTCAATCATACATAAAAGAATTCAGAGAAGAATCGAATATTTTCCATAGATAATACTGGATCATAAACCCACAATTCATCGGTCTCAACAAACACACCGCAAAAAGAAGATTACATCGAATAGATCTCCACAAGAGAGGGGGAGAACATTGTATTGAGATCCAAAAAGAGATAAGAAGCCATCTAGCTACTAGCTATGGACCCGAAGGTCTGAAGTAAACTACTCACACTTCATCGGAGGGGCTATGGTGTTGATGTAGAAGCCCTCCGTGGTGGATGCCCCCTCCGGCGAAGCTCCGGAACAGGCCCCAAGATGGGATCTCGTGGATACGGAAGGTTGCGGGCGGTGGAATTAGGTTTTTGGCTCCTGTTCTGACCGTTCGAGGATACGTAGGTATATATAGGAGGAAGGAGTACGTCGGTGGAGCAACAGGGGGCCCACGAGGTAGGGGGCGCGCCCAGGGGGGCGCGCCCTCCACCCTCGTGACCGCCTCTGGCACTTCTTGGAGTAGGGTCCAAGTCTCATGGATCACGTTCGGTGAGAAAATCACGTTCCCGAAGGTTTCATTCCGTTTGGACTCCGTTTGATATTCCGTTTCTTCGAAACACTGAAATAGGCAAAAAACAACAATTCTGGGCTGGGCCTCCGGTTAATAGGTTAGTCCCAAAAATAATACAAAAGTGGAAAATAAAGCCCAATATAGTCCAAAACAGTAGATAAAGTAGCATGGAGCAATCAAAAATTATAGATACGTTGGAGACATATCAGGCATCCCCAAGCTTAATTCCTGCTCGTCCTCGAGTAGGTAATTGATAAAAAAGAATTTTTGATGCGGAGTGATACTTTGGCATAATTTCAATGTAAATCTCCTTAATTGTGATATGGATATTCAGATCCGAAAGATTCAAGACAAAAGTTCATATTGACACAAAAATAATAATACTTCAAGCATACTAATCAAAGCAATCATGTCTTCTCAGAATAACATGGCAAAAGAAAGTTCATCCCTACAAAATCATATAGTTAGGCTATGCTTCATTTTCGTCACACAAAGATGTTCCCAACTTCTATACCCCCGATGACAAGCCAAGCAATTGTTTCATACTTAAATAATCTCAAACTTTTTCAACCTTCACGCAATACATGAGCGTGAGCCATGTATATAGCACTATGGGTGGAATAGAATATGATGATGGGGATTGTGTGGAGAAGACAAAAAAGGAGAAAGTCTCACATTGACGAGACTAATCAACGGGCTATGGAGATGCCGATCAATTGATGTCAACATGAGGAGTAGGGATTGCCATGCAACGGATGCACTAGAGCTATGAATGCTCAACAAAAGAAAACTAGTGGGTGTGCATCCAACTCGCTTGCTCATGAAGACCTAGGGCATTTGAGGAAGCCCATCGTAGGAATATACAAGCCAAGTTCTATAATGAAAAATTCCCACTAGTATAAAAAGACAACTTATGAGACTCACTACATGAAGAACAAGGTGCTACTTTGAAGCACAATATATGAGACTCACTATATGAAGAACAAGGTGCTACTTTGAAGCACAAGTGTGGAAAAAGAGATAGTAGCATTGCCCCCCCTTTTTTGGGCCTTTTTTTGGCCTTTCTCTTTTTTTTGGGCAATGCTCTAATAATGATGATCATCACACTTCTATTGATTACAACATAAGGATTACAACTCGAAACTTAGAACAAGATATGACTCTATATGAATGCCTCCGGCGGTGTACCGGGATGGTGCAATGAATCAAGAGAGACATGTATGAAAAATAATGCATGGTGGCCTTGCCACAAATACGATGTCAACTACATGATCATGCAATGGCAATATGACAAAAGTAATGTATGTCATGATGATGATGGTGGAAGTTGCATGGCAATATATCTCGGAATGGCTATGGAAATGCCATAATAGGTAGGTATGGTGGCTGTTTTGAGGAAGATATAAGGAGGTTTATGTGTGATAGAGCGTATCGTATCACGGGGTTTGGATGCACCGGCGAAGTTTGCACCAACTCTCAAGGTGAGAAAGGGCAATGCACGGTACCGAAGAGGCTAGCAATGGCGGAAATGTGAGAGTGCGTATAATCCATGGACTCAACATTAGTCAAAAGAACTCATATACTTATTGCAAAAATTTAGAAGTCATCAAAAATCAAGTACTACGCGCATGCTCCTAGGGGGATAGATTGGTAGGAAAAGACCATCGCTCGTCCCCGACCGCCACTCATAAGGATGCACAAGCCAGGTACACTTCATGTTTCAAATTTGTTACACAACTTTAACCATACGTGCATGCTACGGACTTGCAAACTTCAACACAAGCATTTCTTTGAATTCATAATCACCCAACTAGCACGACTTTGATATTATCACCTCCATATCTCAAAACAATTATCAAGCATCAAACTTATCTTAGTATTCAATTCACTCAAAAGAAAGTTTCACATATCTTGAATACCAAGTATATTAATATTAAGCAAATTACCATGCTATTAACGAATCTCAAAATAATCTAAGTGAAGCATGAGAGTTCATCTGTTTCTTCAAAGTAAAACTACCACCATGCTCTAAAAGGTATAAGTGAAGCACTAGAGCAAATGACAAACTACTCCGAAAGATATAAGTGAATCTCAATGAGTAGCTAAATAATTATGCAACTATATGAAGACTCTCTCTCATTTAAGAATTTCAGATCTTGATACTTTATTCAAACAGCAAGCAAAGCTAAAGAAAACTACATTGCAAGGATAGCACAACTCATGTGAAGAAGCAAAAACTTAGGCTCAACCGATACTAACCGATAGTTGTTGAAGAAGAAAGGTGGGATGCCTACCGGGGCATCCCCAAGCTTAGATGCTTGAGACTTCTTGAAATATTATCTTGGGGTGCCTTGGGCATCCCCAAGCTTGAACTTTTATGTCTCCTTAATTCCTCTCATATCATGGTTTCTCTTTTTATCAAAAGCTTCATTCACAACAAACTCAACAAAAACTCGTGAGATAGGTTAGTATAAACCAATGCAAAACCTTATCATTTTCTACTGTAACAAATCACTAAAATTATTATTAAACATTTCATACCAAATGTCTCTGCATATTTAATACTCCTATCCTCAAATAGGATCATTAATCAAGCAAACATATGCAAACAATGCAACCATAACAGCAATCTGCCAAAACAGTACAGTCTGTAAAGAATGCAAGAGTATCAATACTTCCCTGACTCCAAAAATTATGAACTAAAATTCCCACTGTAATAAATTTATCAGAGCTCAATATGTAAAAAGATTCAACATTATACCACTCTCTGACTTTTCTAGGGGATTTTTGCAACAGCGGTAAACTTTCTGTTTTCAAACAGCAACATGTATACTAGCAAAATAAGCATGGCAAAGGCTATCCTTGACTTCTTTATTGAAACTAAAGATGAAAAACACTAATCTAAATAACAGGAAGAAAAAACTAACAGAATAAATTGACGCTCCAAGCAAAACACATATCATGTGGTGAATAAAAATATAGCTCCAAGTAAAGTTACCGATGAACGAAGACGAAAGAGGGGATGCCATCCGGGGCATCCCCAAGCTTAGGCTCTTGGTTGTCCTTGAATATTACCTTGGGGTGCCATGGGCATCCCCAAGCTTAGGCTCTTGGTTGTCCTTATTCCATAGTCCATCGAGTCTTTACCCAAAACTTGAAAACTCCACAACACAAAACTCAACAGAAAACTCGTAAGCTCCATTAGTATAAGAAAATAAAACAACCACTTAGGTACTGTAATGAACTCATTCTAAATTCATATGGGTGTAATATCTACTGTACTTCAACTTGTCTATGGTTCATACACTATTTTACTAGCCATAGAGTCATCAAAAATAAGCAAACAACACATAGAAAACAGAATCTGTCAAAAACAGAACAGTCTGTAGCAATCTGTATCAAACGTATACTTCTGGAACTACAAAAATCCTACCAAATTAGGAAGTCCTAAGAAATTTGTGTACCAATCCAGAGAAAAAAGAATCAGATCAGAAGCACGTTTCTGTGAATAAACAAAACTAATTTACTGGGTGCAAAAGTTTCCGATTTTCAGCAGGATCAACACAACTATCATCGTAAGCCATCCTAAAGGTCTTACTTGGCACTTTATTGAATAAAAAGCTATAAAACATGATTACTACAGTAGAATAATCATGTGAACACACAAAAACAGTAAAGATAAATATTGGGTTGTCTCCCAACAAGCGCTTTTCTTTAATGCCTTTCTAGCTAGGCATGATGATGATGATGATGCTCACATAAAAGATAAGAATTGAAACATAACGGAAGCATCATGAAGCATATGACTAGCACATTTAAGTCTAACCCACTTCCTATGCATAGGGATTTTGTGAGCAAACAACTTATGGGAACAATAATCAATTAGCATAGGAAGGTAAAACAAGCATAGCTTCAAAACTTGAAGCACATAGAGAGGAAACTTGATATTATTGCAATTCCTACAAGCATATGTTCCTCCCTCATAATAATTTTCAGTAGCATCATGAATGAATTCAACAATATAACCAGCACCTAAAACACACCGCAAAAAGAAGAATACATCGAATAGATCTCCACAAGAGAGGGGGAGAACATTGTATTGAGATCCAAAAAGAGAGAAGAAGCCATCTAGCTACTAGCTATGGACCCGAAGGTCTGAAGTAAACTACTCACACTTCATCGGAGGGGCTATGGTGTTGATGTAGAAGCCCTCCGTGGTGGATGCCCCCTCCGGCGAAGCTCCGGAACAGGCCCAAGATGGGATCTCGTGGATACAGAAGGTTGCGGCGGTGGAATTAGGTTTTTGGCTCCTGTTCTAATCATTCGGGGATACGTAGGTATATATAGGAGGAAGGAGTACGTCGGTGGAGCAACAGGGGGCCCACGAGGTAGGGGGGCGCGCCCTCCACCCTCGTGACCGCCTCTGGCACTTCTTGGAGTAGGGTCCAAGTCTCCTGGATCACGTTCGGTGAGAAAATCACGTTCCTGAAGGTTTCATTCCGTTTGGACTCCGTTTGATATTCCGTTTCTTCGAAACACTGAAATAGGCAAAAAAACAGCAATTCTGGGCTGGGCCTCCGGTTAATAGGTTAGTCCCAAAAATAATATAAAAGTGGAAAATAAAGCCCAATATAGTCCAAAACAGTAGATAAAGTAGCATGGAGCTATCAAAAATTATAGATACGTTGGAGACGTATCAACTAACACTTGGGAGGGGAGGGAAAGGCACCTGTCTAGTGCTAGCTGGCGTTGCTGGGCGTCGCCGGCTGCTTCACGGAGGGAGGCGCTGAAGGGGTCGGGTCGGTGGCCGGCGTCGGGGTCGCCGGGGTCGCCGATCTGCAGAGAGCGGGAGGGGGTCAGAGAGAGAGAGAGAGCCGGGGCTGAGGGGTCGGAGAGGAAGGAAGTGTTGGGGAACGTAGCAATAATTCAAAATTTTCTACGCATCACCAAGATCAATATATGGAGAGACTAGCAACGAGAGAGAGGGGCGTGCATCTTCACACCCTTGAAGATCGCGATGCGGAAGCGTTACAAGAACGCGGATGAAGGAGTCGTACTCGTAGCGATTCAGATCGCGGTTGATTCCGATCTAAGCGCCGAACAACGGTGCCTCCGCGTTCAACACACGTGCAGCCCGGGGACATCTCCTCCTTCTTGATCCAGCAAGGGGAGAGGAGAAGTTGAGGGAGAGCTCCGGCAGCACGACGGCGTGGTGGTGGAGCTTGCAGTTCTCCGGCAGGGCTTCGCCAAGCACTACTACGGAGGAGGAGGTGTTGGGGAGGGAGAGGGCTGCGCCAGGGGAAGGGGTGAAGCTCCCATGCGCCTCCCCACTATATATAGGGGTGGAGGGGGCTGGTTTCTTGCCCTCCAAGTCCATTGGGGCGTTGGCAAAGGTGGGAGGAAAGAAATCCCATCATTTCCTTCCCCACCGATTGTTATCCCCCCTTTTTAGGGATCTTGATCTTATCCCTTCGGGGTATGATCTTATTCCTTCTAAGGGGGGATCTTGGTGCGCCTTGACCAGGGGTGTGGGGCCTTGCCCCCACTACCCACGTTCATGTGGGTCCCCCCATGCAGGCGGGCCCCACTCCAGAACCTTCTAGAACCTTCCCGGTACAATACCGAAAAATCCAGAACATTTTTCGGTGGCCAAAATAGGACTTCCCATATATAAATCTTTACCTCCGGACCCTTCCGGAACTCCTCGTGACGTCCAGGATCTCATCCGGGACTCCGAACAACATTCGGTAACTGCACACTAATTTCCATAACAACTCTAGCGTCACCGAACCTTAAGTGTGTAGACCCTACGGGTTCGGGAATCATGCAGACATGACTGAGACAGCTCTCTGGCCAATAACCAACAGCAGAATCTGGATACCCATGTTAGCTCCCACATGTTCCACGATGATCTGATCGGATGAACCACGATGTCAAGGATTCAAGCAATCCCGTATACAATTCCCTTTGTCAATCGGCATGTTACTTTCCCGAGATTCGATCGTCGGTATCCCAATACCTCGTTCAATCTCGTTACCGGCAAGTCACTTTACTCGTTCCATAATGCATGATCCCGTGACTAATTACTTAGTCACATTGAGCTCATTATGATGATGCATTACCGAGTGGGCCCAGAGATACCTCTCCGTCATACGGAGTGACAAATCCCAGTCTCGATTCGTGCCAACCCAACAGACACTTTTGGAGATACCTGTAGTGCACCTTTATAGCCACCCAGTTACGTTGTGACGTTTGGTACACCCAAAGCATTCCTACGGTATCCGGGAGTTGCACAATCTCATGGTCTAAGGAAATGATACTTGACATTAGAAAAGCTTTAGCAAACGAACTACACGATCTTGTGCTATGCTTAGGATTGGGTCTTGTCCATCACATCATTCTCCTAATGATGTGATCCCATTATCAATGACATCCAATGTACATGGTCAGGAAACCATAACCATCTATTGATCAACGAGCTAGTCAACTAGAGGCTCACTAGGGACATGTTGTGGTCTATGTATTCACACATGTATTACGGTTTCCAGTTAATACAATTATAGCATGAACAATAGACAATTATCATGAACAAGGAAATATAATAATAACCATTTTATTATTGCCTCTAGGGCATATTTCCAACAGGAAGAGGGGCCGGGGGGGCATACCGGAGTGGGTGGGGGTCGGGGCGGGGCGGGGCTGGCGTCGGCGCCGTGGGCGGGGCGGGGCTGGCGTCGGCGGCGTGGGCGGGGCGGGGCGGGGCTGGCGTCGGCGGCGGGGCGGGCGGGGCGGGGCTGGCGTCGGTGGAGGGGCGGGGCTAGCGTCGGCGGCGGCGTGGGCGGGGCGGCGTCGGTGGTGGAGTCAGAGGGGATCGAGCGAAGCGAGTGAGAGAGAGTCAGAGGGGATCGAGCGGACCGGTGCTATAGCTAACTTAGCTATAGCGCTGGTCCAGCAAAAACGCGCTACTGCTACTTCTTTTCTTTATTTATTTTTTATTTTGCTTTTTCTTAGCTATAGCGCTTCCCTGGATAAAACGCGCTACTGCTAACTCTTTTATTTCTTTTTTTATTTTCATTTTTATTTTTTTATTTTTCTTGCATTTCATTTTCAACTTATTAGTTCCTTTTTCTTTTTCTTTTCATTTCATTTTGCAAAACTTCCTTTCTTTTTCTTTTTCTTTTTCTTTCATTTGCACTTTCCTTTTTCTTTTTCTTTCATTTTGCAATATACCATTGTTACCCTCCGGATAATAATTAGTATAATATATATCTTACATCATTTGACCGCTATCGGCGGTATACAAAATAGCTAGACACACACAAACTTTGGGATTAGTTTGTCAGCTTGGGCGACGACGACGCTTCAAACTGATCTTCTTCCCTCTTTTGTTCATTGTCGAATAATTGAGCCCATGGTCGTGACTTTTCCTTCTCCAAGGATTACGATCTTTCGTAGGTAATGTAGTCTTCATTCTTCTTTTGACATATGTTCGTCGTCATCAGCATCATCTTCCCTCATCGGATCACCGTACTGGTCATAGTCTTCCTCGTTGGCGACTCCATCCATTCCGGCGATGCTCCTTTTGCTTCTCCTCACGACAACACGGCTGGGATTGATCGGATCAGTTATGAAAAAACATTGTGTCACGTGTTTAGCGTGTACCCATGGCTCATTTTTGGCGATGGCGATGACGGTACCGCTATCATCGGAGTCGGGTATACACATGGTAGTGAAATGTCGGTTTTCTCTGTGTACATTTTTAGCCCATCTGACACAGAACATCGTCGCGTTATACAATCCAGAGTAGTTAAGCTCCCATATCTCTTCGACCCTTCCGTAATATCTTTCAATTACATTCCCGGTCATGGCTTCCATCGTCACCCCTGAGTTTTGGTCATCACTATTTTTATCTTTCTCCTCCGTCTAGAACGTGTATCCGTTGATATCATATACTTTATAAGTCGCGAGGTTGGTCGAGGGGCCATGTGCTAAGGCGTATATGAGTGTTCCGTTCGGAAAACCCTCTTCCAGGGGATTAGCCAGAACTCACTCTTTGAACCAACGCAAGAAAGTGAAGTTGTGCTCTCTAATAACTTCAGCGTCCGTCCTGTGCACCCCACGGTCACGGTACTTCTTTGCGATGGTCTCTTTGTGCAGTGTCAAGAAATCTTCTAGCACATCTAGGTGTTGTAGCACTACTAAGTTTGCCCTGTCAAGGTCGTTTTGTCGGCCCGAGCGTAACACATTCACATCCCTATGACCATTGGTGTGACCTTCGCCTTTGAGCCTTCCACAGTGCTTGTTGACGGGCAAACCAACAACAGGGTCTTTGGTCAGATAACTCTCACAGAAAGAGATGCACTCTTTGGTCAGATATCCCTGGGCTATGCTTCCATCTGGACGGGACATGTTACAAACGAATCCTTTGATTACCCCATTCATCCTCTCGAACGGCATCATTCTATGCAGGAATGTCGGCCCTAGGTCGATGATGTCGTCCACGATGTGGACACATAGATGCACCATGACATCAAAGAACGCGGGCGGGAAGTACATCTCTAGCTCATTCAGTATGACAACGATCTCTTCCTGTAGCCTATGGAGTTGCTTCACACTGATCGACTTTTGAGAGATAGCATCAAAAAAGTGGCATAGGTCAGTAAGCGTCTCACGCACATGTGTGTCCATAATCCCTCTAAGTGCAACCGGGAGTAACTGCGTCATCATCACATGACAGTCGTGAGACTTCATCCCACTGAACCTTTTTTTCTTAGTGTCCAGATATCTGCTTATCTTCCCACAGTATCCGGAACTAACTTTGATTCCGGCAAGGCACTTGAACAATTGATCGACCTCCTTCGGATCTAAGGTGAAGCAAGAGGGGGGGCAATATTGTTCTTCCTTCTTGTTTACTTTTTTGCCCCTATCTTCCGTCTCCGTCTCCGTCTCGGTCTCCTCTGACGACCTTTTACCGGGCATTTGAAGATCTTTCCTGATTTTCAAAAATTCCAAGTCTTTTCTTGCCTTCGGCCCATCCTTGGTCCTCTCCGGCATGTTCATCAATGTTCCAAGCAAACTCTCAAGGATATTTTTTGTGATATGCATTTGATCAAGGCTATGAGGCGTGTCGAGTATGGGCCAGTATTCCAAGTCCCAGAAAACAGATCTCGTCTTCCATATCTTCAGCAGGGGCTCCGGCGCCTTTTTCTTCGTCTTTCCCGGCGAGGGGCACTCTTCCCAGTTCTTCAATAACTCATATATTTCTGCACCGCTACGCTTACGTGGAGGACCTCGATGCTCAGCCTTACCATTGAATAGATCTCCATGCTTTCTCCATGGGTCATCCTTCTCGAGCCATCTTCGATGCCCCATGTACACGATTTTCGAAGACCCGCCATCTTTCGATAGCTGCAGAGAAGTTGTATCATCCATGCACCTCGTGCATCCGCAATATCCGTGGCACACCTGGCCGGAGAGATAGCCGTAACCGAGATAGTCCTGCACCGTCGTGATCAGCGCGGCTCTCATGTAGAAATACTCTCCTTTGCTTGCATCCCATGTCTTGGCCGGCGTTGTCCATAAGGTCTGTAACTCCTCTTTCAGTAACCCGAGATACAGATTTATATCATTTCCCGGTTGTCTCGGCCCTTGAATAAGCATAGCCATGTGTATGTATTTTTCCTTCATGCACAACCAGGGGGGAGGTTGTACATCCATACAAACACGGGCCATGTGCTATGATTGGTGTTCTGGTTGCCAAATGGATTCATGCCATCACTACTAGCGCCAAGCACGATGTTCCTTGGATCATTTGCGAAAAATTCAAATTCAGCATTTAATGCTCTCCACTGGCTAGCATCTGCGAGGTGTCTCAGCTTCGGTTCATCTCCGTCATCTGGCTTCACCCTCTCCGCGTGCCAGCGCATAAGCTTTGCTTCCTTAGGATCTACGAAATACCGCTGTAGACGCGGAGTGATCGGAAAGTACCATACAACTTTCTGTGGAGCTTTCTTTCCGGCCTTTTTATATCGTGAAGCATTGCACTTTGGACAGATGGTTTTTTCCGCGTGCTCGTTCCGATATATGATGCAATCATTGATGCATGCGTGATATCTAATATGTGGCAGATCAAGAGGGCACACGATTTTCTTTGCCTCCTCGACACTAGTAGGACACAGGCTTCCCGCGGGAAGAACCTTCTTTAGGTACTTCAGAAGCTCATCCAGGCTTGTATCTGTCCATTTGTTTTTTGCCTTCATCTTTAGAAGTTCTAGTGTGAAACTCAAGCGGGTCACCTCGGGATTATTGCAACCATCATACAAAGGAGTCATCGAGTCTACCTCCAGTTGCGCCAGTTTGGCCTCCTCTCTAGAAGCAGCTCTGTCGCTAGTCGTCTTCTTGCGAAGCAGGTCTCGAACATGCGGGTCCCGCATGGCTGAACTTAGTAGCGACGAATACGGTGGCGTGTCCGCGTCTTCTCCCCTTGAACTGCCTCTTCGCCATCGACATTTCCGAGGCCGTCTTCCTCTTCGGGCACATAATCGGTCATCTCTTCGTCTGGTGGCCCCATGTCGTTATTTCCTGCCCCGTCGACGTCCTCCTCCTCCTCATCATCATCATCATCATCATCATCATCATCATCTTCTTCTTCTTCACTTATCCACCGAGTATGGCCATGCATGAAACCATGCATGAGCAGGTGCGCCTTGAATTTACCACCCTCAAAGGGGTCGAGCCTGACTCTTCCTTTGCATTTTCGACACGGACATAAAACATCCCTCAGTCTTTTTTCATACAGGTCATCCACAGCGGATTGCCAGTATCTTTCCACCATCCTTCCATTGACCTTCATGATCACCTGCGGGCGGAGCAAATATTATAACCACGTATATATGCATGCATGGATCAAATTCATACAAAAATTCGGCATGACCTTCCCTAAACATAGGACATATTGAGTTTGCATGCCCGAAATTCGCCGAAACGGAATTGAATCGACATTTCGGCAAAACATAGGCAACTAATGTCACCCACATTATTTCATCAAATACACAATGTAGGCAACTCAAATTATGCCACACACAATTCGGTATATTCTCATGTCGCCCATATATATATATAGTTTCGGTCCTATCCACACAAACACTTTTTTTGCTCACCTATGTGTCGAGAGGGATATCGAGCACCTTTCTTCTTAATTACCTAGTAGCTCTATAGATATATAGCTCTAACTAGCTAGCTAGCTAGGGAGAGAGTGGGAGGAGAGGGAGAGGAGAAGAGAAGAGGGGAGGAGAGAGAGAGGAGAAGAGGGAAGGGATTAATGGAAGGGGTGGTGGAGGGCAAAGAAGAGGGGGAGGGCATTAATGGAGGGAGAGGAGGAGAGGGAGAGAGTGGGAGGAGAGGGAGAGGAGAAGAGGGAAGGCATTAATGGAAGGGGGTGGTGGAGGGCAAAGAAGAGGGGGAGGGAGGGCATTAATGGAGGGGTGGTGGTGGAGGGCAAAGAAGAGGGGTGTGATGGAGGGGCAAAGAAGAGGGGAAGGGAGGGCTCTAATGGAGGGGTGGTGGAGGGGGAGCATTGGAACAAGCAAGGTGCAAGGAAAGGGGGAGAAAGGGAAGGGGGAGGAAGAAGAAAGGGGAGGAAGGAGGGGAAATGTGGTAGGTGGCTAGCGGGCATAGCAGTAGCTTGGGTCTCCTATGCACGCTACTGCTATGGCAGCTTGCAAAATATCTACGGCTGGTGGTGCACTACCTATAGCGCGGGCCAAAATAACACGCTACTGGTAAAATTTTATAGATAGAAAAAATAGCAGTAGCGTGTTTATATCAACAAGCGCTATAGATCAAAAACTAACAGTAGCGTTGGTTGGGCGACAAGCGCTGCTAATATTTTGTGATCAGATATTGTGGTGTGTTACACTTAGCAGTAGCGTGGGTTTAGGTAACAAGCGTTGCTGCTAAAATATACCAGTAGCGCTCTTTCTGGCCAGCGCTACTACTAATTACTAGTAGCGTTGGGTCACAAACAAACGCTACTGGTAAACTTCTATCTATAAGCGTTTTCCTAGTAGTGCACGTCTTCTCAAAATAACATGGCTAAAGAAAGTTCATCCCTACAAAATCATATACTTTGGTCAAGCTTCCATTTTCGTCACACAAGAATGCTCTCATCTTGCACACCCCTGATGACAAGCCAAGCAATTGTTTCATACTTTAGTAATCTCAAACTTTTTTCAACTTTCACGCAATACATGAGCGTGAGCCATGGATATAGCACTATGGGTGGAATAGAATATGATGATGGGGTTGTGTGGAGAAGACAAAAAAGAAGAAAGTCTCATGTTAACGAGCTAATCAACGGGCTATGGAGATGCCCATCAATTGATGTCAACATGAGGAGTAGGGATTGCCATGCAACAGATGCACTAGAGCTATAAATGTATGAAAGCTCAACAAAAGAAACTAAGTGGGCGTGCATCCAACTTGCTTGCTCACGAAGACCTAGGGCATTTTGAGGAAGCCCATCGTAGGAATATACAAGCCAAGTTCTATAATGAAAAATTCCCACTAGTATATGAAAGTGACAACATAAGAGACTTTCTATATGAAGAACATGGTGCTACTTTGAAGCACAAGTGTGGAAAAGGATAGTAACATTGCCCCCTTTTTATTTTTTATTTTATTTTTTTGGGCCTTTCCTTTTTTTGCCTTTCTTTTTTTCTTTGGCCTTTCTTTTTTTCCTTTTTGTCCTTTCTTTTTTTTATTTGGGGACAATACTCTAATAATGATGATCATCACACTTCTATTTATTTACAACTCATGAATTACAACTCAAAACTAGAACAAGATATGACTCTATATGAATGCCTCCGGCGGTGTACCGGGATGGGCAATGAATCAAGAGTGACATGTATGAAAAATTATGCATGGTGGCTTTGCCACAAATATGATGTCAACTACATTATCATGCAAGGCAATATGACAATGATGATATGTGTCATGATGAACGGAACGGTGGAAAGTTGCATGGCAATATATCTCGGAATGGCTATGGAAATGCCATAATAGGTAGGTATGGTGGCTGTTTTGAGGAAGATATAAGGAGGTTTATGTGTGATAGAGCATATCGTATCACGGGGTTTGGATGCACCGGCGAAGTTTGCACCAACTCTCAAGGTGATAAAAGGCAATGCACGGTACCGAAGAGGCTAGCAATGATGGAAGAGTGAGAGTGCGTATAATCCATGGACTCAACATTAGTCATAAAGAAATCGTATACTTATTGCAAAAATCTACAAGTCATCAAAAACCAAGCACTACGCGCATGCTCCTAGGGGGATAGATTGGTAGGAAATGACCATCGCTCGTCCCCGACCGCCACTCATAAGGATGACAATCTAAGAACACCTCATGTTTCAAATTTGTTACACAACTTTTACCATACGTGGATGCTACGGGACTTGCCAACTTCAACACAAGCATTCTTTAAATTCACAATCACCCAACTAGCATGACTCTAATATCACCACCTCCATATCTCAAAACAATTATCAAGTATCAAATTGATCATAGCATCAAATTCACTTCCTATGATAGTTTTTATTATACCCAAGTTGGATGCCCATCATTCTAGGACCAATTTTATAACCATAGCAAATACCATGCTGTTCTAAAAGACTCTCAAAATAATATAAGTGAAGCATTAGAGATCAACAATTTCTTCAAATTAAGCCACCGCCGTGCTCTAAAAGATATAAGTGAAGTACTAGAGCAAAAACTATCTAGCTCAAAAAGATATAAGTGAAGCACATAGAGTGTTCTAATAAATTCTAATCAAGTGGGATTCTCCCAAAAGGTGTGTACAGCAAGGATGATTGTGGTAAACTAAAAAGCAAAGACTAATATCATACAAGACGCTCCAAGCAAAACACATATCATGTGGCGAATAAAAATATAGCTCCAAGTAAAGTTACCGATAGACGAAGATGAAAGAGGGGATGCCTTTCGGGGCATCCCCAAGCTTAGGCTTTTGGTTATCCTTGAATATCTTGGGGTGCCATGGGCATCCCCAAGCTTAGTCTCTTGCCACTCCTTATTCCATAGTCCATCAAATCTTTACCCAAAACTTGAAAACTTCACAACACAAAACTCAACTGGAAATCTTATAAGCTCCGTTAGTGCAAGAAAGAAAAACCACCACATATGGTACTGTAATGAACTCATTCTTTTTTTATATTTGTGTTAAACCTACTGTATTCCAACTTCTCTATGGTTCATACTGATGTCTACTACACAACCTTCTTCTTGTAGACGTTGTTGGGCCTGCAAGTGCACAGGTTTGTAGGATAGTAGCAAATTTCCCTCAAGTGGATGACCTAAGGTTTATCAATCCGTGGGAGGCGTAGGATGAAGATGGTCTCTCTCAAGCAACCCTGCAACCAAATAACAAAGAGTCTCTTGTGTCCCCAACACACCCAATACAATGGTAAATTGTATAGGTGCACTAGTTCGGCGAAGAGATGGTGATACAAGTGCAATATGGATGGTAGATATAGGCTTTTATAATCTGAAAATATAAAAACAACAAGGTAACAAGCGGTAAAAGTGAGCGTAAATGGTATTGATAGGAAACAAGGCATAGGGTTCATACTTTCACTAGTGCAAGTTCTCTCAACAATAATAACATAGATAGATCATATAACAATCCCTCAACATGCAACAAAGAGTCACTCCAAAGCCACTAATAGCGGAGAACAAACGAAGAGATTATGGTAGGGTACGAAACCACCTCAAAGTTATTCTTTCGGATCGATCTATTCAAGAGTTCGTACTAGAATAACACCTTAAGACACAAATCAACCAAAACCCTAATGTCACCTAGATACTCCATTGTCACCTCAAGTATCCGTGGGCATGATTATACGATATGCATCACACAATCTCAGATTCATCCAACCAACACAAAGTACTTCAAAGAGTGCCCCAAAGTTTCTACCGGAGAGTCAAGACGAAAACGTGTGCCAACCCCTATGCATAGGTTCATGGGCGGAACCCGCAAGTTGATCACCAAAACATACATCAAGCGGCACGTGATATCCCATTGTCACCACAGATAAACACGCAAGACATACATCAAGTGTTCTCAAATCCTTAAAGACTCAATCCGACAGGATAACTTCAAAGGGAAAACTCAATTCATCACAAGAGAGTAGAGGGGGGAGAAACATCATAAGATCCAACTATAATAGCAAAGCTCGCGATACATCAAGATCGTGCCATAGAGAGAACACGAGAGAGAGAGATCAAACAGATAGCTACTGGTACATACCCTCAGCCCCGAGGGTGAACTACTCCCTCCTCATCATGGAGAGCGCCGGGATCATGAAGATGGCCACCGGTGATGGGTTCCCCCTCCGACAGGGTGCCGAAACGGGCTCCCGAGAGGTTTTTGGTGGCTACAAAGGCTTGCGGCGGTGGAACTCCCGATCTATCTTCTGTATCGATGTTTTTAGGGTACGTGGACTTATATAGGCGAAAGAAGTCGGTCGGGGGAGCCTCGAGGGGCCCACGAGAGTGGAGGCGCGCCCAAGGGGGTGGGCGCGCCCCCCTATCTCGTGGCTTCCTCGACGCTTCCCTGGCTTGCACTCCAAGTCTCCCGGATCATATTCTTTCCAAAAATCACGCTCCCGAAGGTTTCATTCCGTTTGGACTCCGTTTGATATTCCTTTTCTTCGAAATACTGAAACAGACAATAAAACAGCAATATGGATTGGGCCTCCGGTTAATAGGTTAGTCCCAAAAGTAATATAAAAGCGTATAATAAAGCCCGTAATCATTCAAAACAGATAATAAAATAGCATGAATGCTTCATAAATTATAGATACGTTGGAGACGTATCAGCATCCCCAAGCTTAATTCCTGCTCGTCCTCGAGTAGGTAAATGATAAAGAAAGAATTTATGAAGTGTGAATGCTAGAAGGTGCACAAGTTTGATCAATGATAATTTCAATCACCTTTTCTAGCATGATTATATGGCATAACAGTAGGTCATCTCATAAGACTTCTCACGAACAAGTAACAAGCAATTCACATGTTAAAGCATAGACCATAAACTTTCTTGAAAACTAGCAAACTTCATTCTTAGTCATCAAACAATTGCAATTCATCCTATTTTCAGGAAGGGTCTATGTCAGAGCTTTGATTTAGCAAACTCCACATACTCAACTATCATATAGTCTTCTACAATTGCTAACACTCACGCAATACTAATGGTTATGTAGTTTTCAATCGGACACTGAGAAAGATAGGGGCTTATAGTTTTGCCTCCCAACGTATTCACCTTTGGGTGATGCCAACAATAATAGTTCATGCTAACTTACATCCAATTGGATATATATATATATATATATATATCATGATCTTTCCAACACGAGGTGCTTGCCAAAGGATAAAATGAAAAAGGGAAAGGTGAAGATCACCTTGACTCTTGCATAAAGTAAAAGACATAAAGTAAAAGATAGGCCCTTCGCAGAGGGAAGCAGAGGTTGTCATGCGCTTTTATGGTTGGATGCACAAAATCTTAATGCAAAAGAACATCACTTTATATTGCCACTTGTATATGGACCTTTATTATGCAGTCCGTCGCTTTTATTGCTTCCATAACAAGATCGTATAAAGCTTATTTTCTTCACACTAATAGATCATACATATTTAGAGAGCAATTTTTATTGCTTGCACCGATGACAACTTACTTGAAGGATCTTACTCAATCCATAGGTAGGTATGGTGGACTCTCATGGCAAAAACTGGGTTAAGGATATTTGGAAGCACAAGTAGTATCTCTACTTGGTGCAAGGAATTTGGCTAGAATGAGGGGGAAAGGCAAACTCAACATGTTTGAATGATCCATGACAATATACTTTAACAGAGATGTGAGAAAACATAACCAATTACGTTGTCTTCCTTGTCCAACATCAACTCTTTAGCATGTCATACTTAATGAGTGCTCACAATTATAAAAGATGTCTAGGATAGTATATTTATATGTGGAATCTCTCTTCCTTCAATATTCTCTTATGAATTGTTCAAATGACCAATGCGATGCTTACTAACCTTCAATAAATTTACAACCTCTACTTATTAGATGTGAAGTCATTACTTCCCATGGGATAAGCAAATGAAACATATATAATTTCAGATTTATGACAATCAACTCATTCAACCATTTACTCATAGGATATAAGTGAAGCACACGAGTAAATGGCAAACTACTCCAACAAGATATAAGTGAAGATCAATGAGTAGCTAAATGATTATGTAACTATGTGAAGACTCTCTCTCATTAAAGAATTTCAGATCTTGGTATTGTATTCAAACAGCAAGCAAAGCAAAACAAAATGACATTGCAAGGATAGCACAACTCAGGTGAAGAAGCAAAAACTTAGGTTCAACCGATACTAACCTATTGTTGTTGAAGAGGAAAGGTGGGATGCCTACCGGGGCATCCCCAATCATAGATGCTTGAGACTTCTTGAAATATTATCTTGGGGTGCCTTGGGCATCCCCAAGCTTGAACTTTTGTGTCTCCTTAATTCCTCTCATATCATGGTTTCTCTTTTTATCAAAAGCTTCATCCACACCAAACTCAACAAGAACTCGTGAGATAGGTTAGTATAAACCAATGCAAAACTTATCATTTTCTACTGTAATAAATCACTAAAATTATTATTCAACATTGCATACTAAATGCCTCTGCATATTTAATACTCCTATCCTCAAATAGAATCATTAAACAAGCAAACATATGCAAACAATGCAACCATAACAGCAATCTGCCAAAACAGTAGAGTCTGTAAAGAATGCAAGATTCAACATACTTCCCTAACTCCAAAAATTATGAGAAAAATACTAAGCTGTAGAAAATTAATCAGAGCTCACTATGCAAAAAGTTTCAACATTATACCATTCTCTGACTTTCCTAGGGAATTTTTGCCACAGCGGTAAACTTTCTGTTTTCAAACAGCAACATGTATACTAGCAAAATAAGCATGGTAAAGGCTATCCTTGACATTTTTATTGAAAATAAAGATGCAAAACATTATTATAAATAACAGCAAACAAATACTAACAACATAAAATGACGCTCCAAGCAAAACACATATCATGTGGTGAATAAAAATATAGCTCCAAGTAAAGTTACCAATGAACGAAGACGAAAGAGGGGATGCCTTCCCGGGGCATCCCCAAGCTTAGGCTTTTGGCTATTATTGAATATCTTGGGGTGCCATGGGCATCCCCAAGCTTAGGCTCTTGCCACTCCTTATTTCATAGTCCATCAAAGCTTTACCCAAAACTTGAAAACTTCACAACACAAAACTCAACAGGAAATCTTATAAGCTCCGTTAGTGAAAGAAAACAAAACCACCACATAAGGTACTGTAATGAACTCATTCTTTATTTATTTTGGTGTTAAACCTACTGTATTCCAACTTCTCTATGTTTTATATACTATTTTACTAGCCATAAATGCATCAAAATAAGCAAAAAACTTACGAAAAACAGAATCTGTCAAAAACAGAACAGTCTGTAGCTGTATCAAACGTATACTTCTGGAACTCCAAAAATCCTACCAAATTAGGAAGTCCTAAGAAATTCGTGTACCAATCCTGATCAAAAAGAATCAGATCAGAAGCACGTTTCTGTTAATTAACAAAACTAATTTACTGGATGCAAAAGTTTCTGATTTTCTGCAGGATCAACACAACTATCACCAAAAGCCATCCTAAAGGTCTTACTTGGCACTTTATTGACACAAAAGCTATAAAACATGATTAATACAGTAGAATAATCATGTGAACACACAAAAACAGTAAAGGTAAATATTGGGTTGTCTCCCAACAAGCACTTTTCTTTAATGCCTTTCTAGCTAGGCATGATGATATCAATGATGCTCACATAAAAGATAAGAATTGAAACATAACGGGAGCATCATGAAGCATGTGACTAGCACATTTAAGCCTAACCCACTTCCTATGCATAGGGATTTTGTGAGCAAACAACTTATGGGAACAATAATCAACTAGCATAGGAAGGTAAAACAAGCATAGCTTCAAGATTTTCAACACATAAAGAGGAAACTTGACATTATTGCAATTCCTACAAGCATATATTCCTCCCTCATAATAATTTTCAGTAGCATCATGAATGAATTCAACAATATAACCAGCACCTAAAGCATTATTTTCATGATCTACAAGCATAGAAAATTTACTACTCTCCACATAAGCAAAATTCTTCTCATTCGGAATAGCGGGGGTATCATAAGAGACTTGAACACTAAAAATTGTTTCCACATTAAAAGAGTAATGTTCAGAGAAAGGGTAATCATAATCATGACAATTTTTATAAATATAATCATCACTACTTTTTATAGCATAAGTTTCATCACAATAATCATCATAAGTAGCAACTTCGTTCTCATCATAATCGATTGAAACCTCTCCCAAGGTAGTGGAATCACTAAATAAAGTTGACACTCTTCCAAATCCACTTTCGTATTCATCACAATAAGATTCAACATCGTCCAAAATAGTGGGATAACTACTTCCTAAAGTTGACACTCTTCCAAACCCACTTTCATCAATATAATCATCATAGGTAAGAGGCATGCTATCATCATAACAACTTTGCATATGAAAACTTGGGATGCTAACAATATCATCTTCATTAAACATAGCATCCCCAAGCTTGGGACAAACATTAATTTCAGCAAATATATTCTCAAATATTTCATCCTCATCAAACATAGCTTCCCCAAGCTTGGGCCCTTTCATATCATAAGCATAATCACTCTCATCATTAAAAATATGGATAGCACCAATAGTATAGCAATTATCATCATAACAATGAGTAGTAGGAGCAACATCATTTGGGAGGGATACATTTCTACTTTTATTGCTCCTTTTCTTTTTCTTCTTCACATTATGTGTGGGTTCAACCTTCCTCTTTGAGATCCTTATTGATGAGATTGGTTGAATAGAAAGCTCCTCCTCGTTACCTGATTCATCATAAGAAATAATAGGAGGAGATTGGGAAGTCTCTTCCCTTTCATTAGTATTCTCTTCATCTTCTATTTGCTTTCTTTTCTTTATGTAATTGGCAATATAAGGATTTTTAATGCAATTCACCGCACAATACACATAAATCTTCTCTAGATCAAAATCAAGAAATCTATCAAGATTAAATTTTGGAATACCCTCAGTTATACGTTTCATTTCTTCATACCCCAAAAGAAGACTAAGCTCTTTATGATGCCCAAGGGTAATCAAGCTATCACAATTTTTGGACACGATTCGATCATGAAACAATTTGCATTGGAGATTTAAATGACCACGTTCATTGCAAAGTTCACAAGGAGCGCGAAAAATATTGAATTTTTCAGCACAAACATCAAGACTTTCTTGCAACCTTTTAGTTTCTAAATACTTATGCCTCTTGCAATATCTATCTTCCCTATTTGGTGTGTTTCGGTGTCAAAACCGGTGGATCTCGGGTAGGGGGTCCTGACCTGTGCGTCTAAGGCTAATGGTAACAGGAGGCAAGGGACACAATGTTTTACCCAGGTTCGGGCCCTCACGATGGAGGTAAAACCCTACTTCCTGTTTGATTGATCTTGATGATATCAGTATTACAAGAGTTGATCTACCACGAGATCGTAGAGGCTAAACCCTAGAAGCTAGCCTATGATGATTATGATTGTCCCTACACGGACCAAACCCTCCGGTTTATATAGACACCGGAGGGGGCTAGGGTTTACAAAGAGTCGGTTACAAAGAAGGAGATCTAACATCCGGATCGCCAAGCTTGTCGTCTACGCAAAGGAGAGTCCCATCCGGACATGGGACGAAGTCTTGAGTATTGTATCTTCACGGTCCATCACTCCGGCCAAAGTATATAGTCCGGATACCCCCTAATCCGGGACTCCCTCAGTAGCCCCTGAACCAGGCTTCAATGACGATGAGTCCGGCGTGCAGTTTGTCTTCGGCATTGCAAGGCGGGTTCCATCTTCGAGTACTCCAAAGCAGTTTTAAGGATTGCGTCCGGCTCTGTGAGATAATTTCCGCACACCATCATAGAGGGCATAACACTTCACAAATCTGATCTGCTGATAATTTTTCTTGCGGGGAGCCCTTACACCGTGGCCTGTCCCAATATGAACCGGTTTTCTCGGCCTGCCACGACACGCGTTGCGAGGCGGCTTTATTGGCACGCCTTTCCAAAGCAGAGATTGTGTTCCTCTTATCGCGGGATCTTCCATCAATACGGGCGCGTGCAACCCTACGACGCCTATTGGTATGACTCCGTGTTTTTAGGTAAGTCCCAAGCGGTTACGCCGAGGATGCTTGATATTCACCCCCTTTATAGAGGGGCCGAGGCCTATCCCTCTTTTCTACCACGCTTGCGCCTTTTCGTATCTCGAGTTCTAACACCCGAAGCCCAAGCTCAGGCACTTCGGATCTTCAATCATGTCCGGATCCAACCTTCAAGGCCGGTGGATGGCCTCCTCGATCACAGAGGAGGACATCGCAAAGCTTAGGAAGGTCAGATATCTGACCACCGATATCAAGCACAGGCTTCCTGCTCCAGGGCAGGTCATCCCTACTCCCGAGCCCAACGAGAGCGTCGTATTTGTTTCTCACTTCCTCCGCGGCCTAGGCTTCACCCTTGATCCCTTTGTGAGAGGGCTCATGTTCTATTACGGGCTAGATTTTCATGATCTACCTCCGGACGCCATCCTTCACATCTCGTCGTTCATCGTTGTGTGCGAAGCCTTCCTCCACATCACCCTGCACTTCGGCTTATGGCTCAAGACCTTCAATGTGAAGCCGAAGATGATTAAGGGGAGACATGCGGAGTGCGGAGGTGCTGCAATAAGCAGGAACGCCGACACCCCATGGCCAGAGGGCTTCTTCCCGGAGGTGTCCGATCTATGGCAGCGGAGGTGGTTTTACGTCACGGCTCCCAGAGGCACAAAGTGGGTGGCTGCCCCCGACTTCCGTTCGGGCCCTCCGCCTCAACTGGCGTCATGGGCCAATGTGGGACGGGATTGGGGGCCTGCTAATGATGTACCAACATTGCAGAGCCGCATCCGGGAGCTTCTTGAGAGGGAAACTAGCCTTGTCAGCATAATTCAGGTAATGCTAGTCCGACGGATGTTGCCGTGCAAACGCCGGCCTCTCCGGATCTGGGAGTTCAATCCGGAAGGTCCGCGGACTATTCTGCACTTCTTCGGCATGACGCTCGAAGGGATGTGTAAGTTATTCTTCGGACCACAAGTAAAGTGTCCGGACACCACCAAGGATGCGGGCCTGAGCTGCAACTGCCCAGATACCCAAGTAAGTAACCCAGAAACCGATCACTTTGTTTATATTTATCATAACATTATTCTGAAAACCCTCCGTGGCCAGGAATGCCTCAGCAAGCCGGAGAGAAACAGGTGTCCGGCGCCACTTCCCGAAGGCTCGCCTAGTCCCGCCATAGCCAAGATGCTTGGTCATGTGCTAAGTCAAGTGCCCTCGGGGAAAGACGAAGGGAAGAACAGAGAAGCAGAACTTCACACATTGCACATCCAAACCGGGGGAATTGCTGCCTCCCCGAAGGAGGATAGTCGGGAAGCGGAATCTAAGGTCTCCTCCCCTTGCGGGAAGAAGAGGGCCGCCTACGAAGACTTGGAGATGGAGGTGCCCAGACAAGGGAAGAAAACTTCACCAAGGGGCCCTGCCCCGAAGGGCGTCTCCACCGCGCCATGCCCGCAAACAGGCCAGCCCTCAGCCGAGCTGTAAGTTAATCGTAAATACAAAGCTTCTGCTTCCTCCTCCAAAAACAATAACCAGGATCCATTCTTCGCAGTCTGATACGTCTCCAACGTATCTACTTCTCCAAACACTTTTGCCCTTGTTTTGGACTCTAACTTGCATGATTTGAATGAAACTAACCCGGACTGACGCTGTTTTCAGCAGAACTGCCATGATGTTGTTTTATGTGTAGAAAAGAAAAGTTCTCGGAATGTCCTGGAAATCCACGGAGGCACTTTTTGGATTTAATAAGAATTTTTGGCGAAAGAATTAATGCCAGGGGGCCCACAGCCTGTCCACGAGACAGGGGGCGCCCCCCCCTAGGGCGCGGCCCCCTATCTTGTGGGCCCCCTGGACCTCCTCCGACCTCAACTCCAACTCCATATATTCCGTCTCGGGGAGAAAAAAATCAGAGAGAAAGTTGCATCGCGTTTTACGACACGGAGCCGCCGCCAAGCCCTAATCTCTCTCGGGAGGGCTGATCTGGAGTCCGTTCGGGGCTCCGGAGAGGGGGATTCGTCGCCGTCGTCATCATCAACCATCCTCCATCACCAATTTCATGATGCTCACCGCCGTGCGTGAGTAATTCCATCGTAGGCTTGTTGGACGGTGATGGGTTGGATGAGATTTACCATGTAATCAAGTTAGTTTTGTTAGGGTTTGATCCCTAGTATCCACTATGTTCTGAGATTGATGTTGCTATGACTTTGCTATGCTTAATGCTTGTCACTAGGGCCCGAGTGCCATGATTTCAGATCTGAACCTATTATGTTTTCATGAATATATGTGTGTTCTTGATCCTATCTTGCAAGTCTATAGTCACCTATTATGTGTTATGATCCGACAACCCCGAAGTGACAATAATCGGGATACTTCTCGGTGATGACCGTAGTTTGAGGAGTTCATGTATTCACTATGTGTTAATGCTTTGGTCCGGTTCTCTATTAAAAGGAGGCCTTAATATGCCTTAGTTTCCGTAAGGACCCCGCTGCAACGGGAGGGTAGGACAAAAGATGTCATACAAGTTCTTTTCCATAAGCACGTATGACTATTTACGGAATACATGCCTACATTACATTGATGAATTGGAGCTAGTTCTATATCACCCTATGTTATAACTATTGCATGAGGAATCGTATCCGGCATAATTATCCATCACTGATCCATTGCCTACGAGCTTTTCATATATTGTTCTTCGCTTATTTACTTTTCCGTTGCTACTGTTACAACTACTACAAAAACCCAAAAACATTTATCTTTACTTTTGTTACCGTTACCTTTATTATCATACCACTTTTGCTACTAAATACTTTGCTGCAGATACTAAGTTATCCAGGTGTGGTTGAATTGACAACTCAACTGCTAATACTCAAGAATATTCTTTGGCTCCCCTTGTGTCGAATCAATAAATTTGGGTTGAATACTCTACCCTCGAAAGCTGTTGTGATCCCCTATACTTGTGGGTTATCAAGACTAATTTCTGGCGCCGTTGCCGGGGAGCATAGCTCTATTCTCTAAGTCACTTGGGATTTATATCTGTTGATCACTATGAAGAACTTGAAAGACGATCGAACTACTATTTTGCCCTCAACTACGAGGGGAGGTAAGGAACTGCCATCTAGCTCTGCACTAGATTCTCCTTCCATTATTAGTAGGCTTGCGACACCTAAACCTACTAGTGCTATGAATTCTGATATGTCGCATGTTATTGATGATGCCACTTCTGCTATGCATGATGAAACTACTTCTGTGCGTGATACTACTTTGCCATTAGGTGAATTTCTAGATGAACAACTTGCTAGAGTTAGGGGGAATGAAAATATTGAAGAACCTATTATTGATGATAGTGATGATGAAGGTTCCCCCAATGATTATGTATTGCGTGTTGTTCCTAAGGGTTATGTTATGAATGAAGCAGCTGCTATGGAAATTCTTGCTTGCAATGATAGAAATGATCTTAAGAAATTATTAGCTAAATGGAAGCAGCAGTCTCTTAATGCTAGAATGAAACCCGATCCTGCTTTTGCTACTTCACCTATCTGTGTTACTGATAAGGATTATGAATTCTCTGTTGATCCTGATATTATTACTTTAGTTGAATCTGATCCTTTTTATGGCCTTGAATCTGAAACTGTTGTGGCACATCTTACCAAGTTGAATGATATAGCCACCCTATTTACTAATGATGAGAAGTCTCGCTATTTATATATCCTTAAGATATTTCCGTTCTCATTAAAGGGTGATGCTAAGACTTGGTATAATTCTCTTGCTCCTGGTTGTGTGCGTAGTCCCCAGGATATGATTTATTACTTCTCTGCTAAATATTTCCCTGCTCATAAGAAACAAGCTGCCTTGCGGGAAATATATAATTTTGTGCAAATCAAAGAAGAGAGTCTCCCACAAGCTTGGGGGAGGCTTCTCCGGTTACTTAATGCTTTGCCTGATCATCCTCTTAAGAAAAATGAAATACTTGATATCTTTTATAATGGACTAACCGATGCTTCCAAGGACTACTTGGATAGTTGTGCTGGTTGTGTTTTCAGGGAAAGAACAGTCGACGAAGCTGAAATATTATTGAATAATATGTTGACTAATGAAAATAATTGGACTCTTCCCGAGCCAATTCCTGAAGTAATTCCTGAACCAATTGAGCCAACTCCTGAGCCTATTCCTAAACCCACTCCGAAGAAGAGAGGTGTTTTATTTCTCAGTCCTGAAGATATGCAAGAGGCAAAGAAATCAATGAAAGAAAAAGGTATTAAAGCTAAAGATGTTAAGAATTTACCTCCTATTGAAGAAATACATGGTCTTAATTTACCGCCTGAAGAACCACATTGTCTTGATAACCCGACACAGGTAGTAAAGGTAAATTCTCTCTATAGATATGATAAAGTTGAAATACCCTCTACTAAATTTCATAGCCCATGCTTAGATGAATTTGATGACTTTATGGCTAGACAAGAAAGTTTTAATGCTTATGTTGGTAGAGAGTTAAAGAATAATGCTTTCGAGATAGGACGCGTAGGTGATAATCTGGCTAGAGTTAAAGATGAACTTCACCGCGTTAGCAAATATGCTTCTATGGTTGCTACTCAAGCTGAGCAAGTACTTAAAGCTCAAAATGATTTGCTTGATGAATTAAATAATAAAAATGACTTTGCTGTTAGAGTGGCTACTAGAACTGGTAGAATGACTCAGGAACCTTTGTATCCTGAAGGCCACCCTAAGAGAATCGAGCAAGATTCTCAGAGAAATAATTTAGAGGCACCTAGTTCTTCTAAAAAGAAGAAAAGAAAAACGATAGAACTTTGCATGCTTCTAGTGAACCTACTGTAGACACACCTGAGAATCCCAATGATATTTCTATTTCTGATGCTGAAACACAATCAGGTGATGAACATGAACCTAGTGATAATGTTAATGATAATGTTCATGTTGATGCTCAACCTAGCAAAGACAATGATGTAGAGATTGAACCTGCTGTTGATCTTGATAACCCACAATCAAAGAATCAACGTTATGATAAGAGAGATTTTGTTGCTAGGAAGCACGGTAAAGAAAGAGAACCATGGGTTCAGAAACCCATGCCCTTTCCTCCTAAACCATCCAAGTCAAAGGATGATGAGGATTTTGAGCGCTTTGCTGAAATGATTAGACCTATTTTCTTACGTATGCGCTTAACTGATATGCTTAAAGTAAATCCTTATGCTAAGTATATGAAGGATATCATCACAAATAAAAGAAAGATACCGGAAGCTGAAATTTCCACCATGCTTGCTAATTACACTTTTAAGGGTGGAATACCAAAGAAACTTGGAGATCCGGGTGTTCCAACTATACCATGCTCCATTAAAAGAAATTATGTTAGAACTGCTTTATGTGATCTTGGAGCCGGTGTTAGTGTTATGCCTCTCTCTTTATATCGTAGACTTGAATTGAATAAGTTGACACCTACTGAAATATCTTTGCAAATGGCTGATAAATCAACTGCTATACCTGTCGGTATTTGTGAGGATGTGCCTGTTGTGGTTGCAAATGTCACTATCTTAACGGACTTTGTTATTCTTGATATTCCCGAGGACGATAGTATGTCTATTATCCTTGGTAGACCTTTTCTTAATACTGCAGGGGCTGTTATTGATTGCAACAAAGGCAATGTCACTTTTCATGTTAATGGTAATGAGCATACGGTACACTTTCCGAGGAAACAATCTCAAGTTCATAGCATCAATTCTATTGAAAAAGTTCCAACTATCATTTTTGGAGGTTTTGAATTTCCTCTCCCTACTGTCAAGAAAAAGTATGATATTCTTATTGTTGGGGATTTTCATATCCCCGTTGAGGTAACTTAGTGTTATTCGAAATTTCTCCGGTTCCGTGTTATTCGGAATGAGTTTGTTAACAAGACTTGATCAACCTTGTTAGTGGATTCATTTTGATGATCACGAGATGGATGAAACTAGAAGGCACAACCTTCTGTACCCTCTTTTTACTTTCTGTTATTTAGAATAAATAAAGCAAAAATAGTATTATCCGTCTGTTTTCTGAATTATCCGTGCATTAAAAAATAGTCCGAAAATAAAAGTGCTCCAAATGCCCTGCAAATTTAGTATGATTTTTTCTGGAATATTTGAGGATTTTAGGCACTGAAAACACTGCAGGAGGGGCAAGCACCAGGCCACGAGAGAGGAGGGCGCCCCCCTGTAGGGCGCGCCCCCTGTCTCGTGGGCCCCTGGTGGCTCCCCTCCACTTATGCCAGCACCCACACACTTCATCTTCTACCCAAAAAAATCCCCATCCAGCTCAAGCACGAGTTCTAGCTCGTTTTGCTGCGATTTTCGATCTCTTAGCTCAAAGCTCCATTCGCAAAACTGCTTTGGGAGATTGTTGCTTGGTATGTGACTCCTCCATTGGTCCAATTAGTTTTTGTTCTAGTGCTTTATTCATTGCAAATTTTTGCTGCATAGGTGACCATGTTCTTGAGCTTGCATGTTAAATTTTTGAGGTCCCAAGCAATTCCAATGCATGATATAGGCTCTAGGCACTTGTAGGAGTAGTTGCTATCAATCTTGTTTAGTTTTATTCACTTTTATTTTGAAGTTACTAAAATTTCAGAAATTTTCAGAAAATGTTAAGGAGGCTTTTTCAAAGGCTCTTCAAGCCAAAGCTCTCAGGAAAAACAAGCCAAAGAGAAGGAAAAAGCCAAGTATAATCTTCCTCGCTTAGCGGAAGTACGGTCGTGCGAATGGCCATGTGAGGATTTCTTGAAAGAAGCCGGAATTCATGAAGACTTTTATGCTTTAATCGAGACTGCAGGCCTCACCGGTTTCATGAACGACCGAATCGATCAGTATCTCTTACTCACCAATACTTTCGTGCAAAACTTTTATTATTATCCTAAGAAGTCACCGCCTGCAGTATCATTTCATTTATATGATGAATTCAAAGAAATGTCTTTGCGTCATTTTTGCGCAGTATGTAGGATACCTTATGAGGGAGAATTTGATGAACCCCATCGTGACGATGTGGGTGGCTTTGTTAATACTATTGCTATAGAGGAGCCAAAGAAGGGCTCCGAGGCGAAGGTCTCTAGCATACACTTTCCTGTTTTACGCTACTTTGCCATATTTGCTAGTAGATGCTTGATTGGTCGAGGAAATAGTGGAAACTTGAGCGTTCCAGATATTATTATTCTTCAACATGCTTTGCTAGGAGACAATACTTTTAGTATGGGTGCCGTCGTTGCTAAACGGCTAGCCCTGAATCATACAAAAGGCCCCATATTTGGAGGTATCTATGCTGCACGTCTTGCTGAATATTTTCAGATGCCCATTAGGCACCTTGAGGAGGAGGAGACAAAATTACCTCCTCACATTTTAGATTACAAGAGCATGGTAGCACACAAGTTTATTGTTGACAACGAAGAGAAGATGCTCTTGTATAGACTTAGATTCAATAAGAAACACTTTGAGTTTATTATTTTGCCTGCATCTCTGTTATTTGATTTGCTTGCAAAAAATCGCCTTGTCACGCCGGAAGTGGTGAACAATCACCAAGCTCAAGCTTTTACTCCAGAACCTGAACCTGAGCTGGACCCTTATCGTGCATCATCTGTCCAGTGGGATCCGGAGATGACCAGCCAGTGGTATCCTGATTACACCTCCCACTACACCAGGGAGAGTAGCGGCGGTCCTTGGTATTAGACCAACTTAGGCCAAAAGCCTAAGCTTGGGGGAGTACGTATTTCTCACCGACCTTACATTCATGTTCACACACTAGTCGTCGGTGCTCATACTCTTTCATTGTATTATCCATGTTAGTTAAAATTCTTTTTCTAGTTTTCTTCTTGTGTGTTTGATAAACCTTAAGAAAAACCAAAAAAAATAGTTAGTTTAATTTCCATGCTTGTAGTAGAAATTAAAATGAAAACCCAAAAAGATTTCTCGTTCTTCTTTTACTTGTTGGGAGCTTTCCCGTGTAAATAGTTTTATTTTCTTTTCTTTCTTTGGGGGTCGAGAAGACCATATTGAAAATGCTTAGTGGCTCTTATATGCATGATTGTTTATTTAATTTAGAGCCCATATTACTTGTCTTCTCTCTTGAGTTGAATGCTTGCAGATTCCAGCTTAGTCCAATGCACGTGCACTCTTATTATTATACACATCGTTCGGTCGTGCAAGTGAAAGGCAATAATGACGATATATGATGGACTTATTGGGATGAGAAAAGCTGGTATGAACTCGACCTCTCTTGTTTTTGTAAATATGATGATTCATCGTTCCTGAGTCAGCTATTATGAAGTAAACATATTTGCAATGACATTTAGAGATTATAGTTACTTGTGCCATGCTTGATTAGCTATGAGTTATAATGGTTTACCTTGCGTGCCAACATGCTATTAGAATGATTATGATGTGATATGATGGGATGGTATCCTCCTTTGAATGAATTGAGTGACTCGACTTGGCACATGTTCACGCATGTAGTTGAATCAAATCAACATAGCCTTCACGATATTTATGTTCATGGTGGATTATATCCTACTCATGCTTGTACTCGGTGTGAATTAATTTTAATGCATGTTTACGACTGTTGTCGCTCTCTCAGTTGGTCGCTTCCCAGTCTTTTGCTAGCCTTCACCTGTACTAAGCGGGAATACTGCTTGTGCATCCAAACTCCTTAAACCCCAAAGTTGTTCCATATGAGTCCACTATACCTTCCTATATGCGGTATTTACCTGCCGTTCCAAGTAAATTTGTATGTGCCAAACTCCAAACCTTCAAATGAAATTCTGTTTTGTATGCTCGAGCAGCTCATGTTACAACTAGGGCTGCCTATATCTTCCATGCTAGGTGGGTTATTCTCAAGAGGAGTGGACTCCGCTCCTCATTCACGAGAAAGGGCCGGTAACCGGGATGCCCAGTCCCATGATCCAAAAAGATCAAAGCAAATCAAAATAATTAAACAAAACTCCCCCAGGGCTGTTGTATGTTGGAGGCACTCGTTGTTTCGAGCAAGCCATGGATTGATGCTTGTTGGTGGTTGGGGGAGTATAAACCTTTACCATTCTGTTTGGGAACTGCCTATAATGCATGTAGTATGGAAGATACAGCCATCTCATAGTTGTTGCGTTGACAGCGAAAGTATGCCGCTCAAAATGTTATTCAATCTCTATTTTAAAATCGAGCTCTGGCACCTCTACAAATCCCTGCTTCCCTCTGCGAAGGGCCTATCTATTTACTTTTATGTTGAGTCATCATCCCTTCTTATTAAAAGCACCCGCTGGAGAGCACACTGTCATTTGCATTCATTATTATTGGTTTATATTGGGTATGACTTGACTGGATCTCTTTTACCATGAATTACAATGTTTAGTCAGTCCTTGATCTTTAAAGGTGCTCTGCATTTATGTTTTGCGGTCTCAGAAAGGGCTAGCGAGATACCATTTTGTTATATCATGTTATGATTATTTTGAGAAAGTGTTGTCATCCGAGTTTTATTATTATGGCTCGCTAGCTGATTATGCTATTGATATGAGTAATTGTGAGACCTATGTGTTATTGTGAGTATGGTTAGTTCATAATATTTGCTGAAACTTGAATGCTGGCTTTTCATGTTACAACAACAAGAGCAAACAGAGTTTGTAAAAGTTTTTCTTTATCACTTTCAGTTTATCAACTGAATTGCTTGAGGACAAGCAAAGGTTTAAGCTTGGGGGAGTTGATACGTCTCCAACGTATCTACTTTTCCAAACACTTTTGCCCTTGTTTTGGACTCTAACTTGCATGATTTGAATGAAACTAACCCGGACTGACGCTGTTTTCAGCAGAACTGCCATGATGTTGTTTTATGTGTAGAAAAGAAAAGTTCTCGGAATGTCCTGGAAATCCACGGAGGCACTTTTTGGAATTAATAAGAATTTTTGGCGAAAGAATTAATGCCAGGGGGCCCACAGCCTGTCCACGAGACAGGGGGCGCCCCCCCTAGGGCGCGGCCTCCTATCTCGTGGGCCCCCTGGACCTCCTCCGACCTCAACTCCAACTCCATATATTCCGTCTCGGGGAGAAAAAAATCAGAGAGAAAGTTTCATCGCGTTTTACGACACGGAGCCGCCGCCAAGCCCTAATCTCTCTCGGGAGGGCTGATCTGGAGTCCGTTCGGGGCTCCGGAGAGGGGGATTCGTCGCCGTCGTCATCATCAACCATCCTCCATCACCAATTTCATGATGCTCACCGCCGTGCGTGAGTAATTCCATCGTAGGCTTGCTGGACGGTGATGGGTTGGATGAGATTTACCATGTAATCAAGTTAGTTTTGTTAGGGTTTGATCCCTAGTATCCACTATGTTCTGAGATTGATGTTGCTATGACTTTGCTATGCTTAATGCTTGTCACTAGGGCCCGAGTGCCATGATTTCAGATCTGAACCTATTATGTTTTCATGAATATATGTGTGTTCTTGATCCTATCTTGCAAGTCTATAGTCACCTATTATGTGTTATGATCCGACAACCCCGAAGTGACAATAATCGGGATACTTCTCGGTGATGACCGTAGTTTGAGGAGTTCATGTATTCACTATGTGCTAATGCTTTGTTCCGGTTCTCTATTAAAAGGAGGCCTTAATATCCCTTAGTTTCCGCTAGGACCCCGCTGCAACGGGAGGGTAGGACAAAAGATGTCATGCAAGTTCTTTTCCATAAGCACGTATGACTATTTACGGAATACATGCCTACATTACATTGATGAATTGGAGCTAGTTCTATATCACCCTATGTTATAACTATTGCATGAGGAATCGCATCCGGCATAATTATCCATCACTGATCCATTGCCAACGAGCTTTTCATATATTGTTCTTAGCTTATTTACTTTTCCGTTGCTACTGTTACAACTACTACAAAAACCCAAAAACATTTATCTTTACTTTTGCTACCGTTACCTTTATTATCATACCACTTTTGCTACTAAATACTTTGCTGCAGATACTAAGTTATCTAGGTGTGGTTGAATTGACAACTCAACTGCTAATACTCAAGAATATTCTTTGGCTCCCCTTGTGTCGAATCAATAAATTTGGGTTGAATACTCTACCCTCGAAAGCTGTTGCGATCCCCTATACTTGTGGGTTATCACAGTCCGGCTAGCAGCTCTTCTCGACAGAGTTCGTCTTCGGGGGATCTCCTTCGGGAGATGATGGAGAGTGAGACCCCACCAACCTCTCCGCCTCATGGGGCGGGCGACCCCGAGGTGTCGTCACGGAGGAGTCCAGATTTGCCGAGGCCAGAAGCTTGTACTTCGGCCGCCCTGAGCCCGGAGCGTTAAGCTTCCACGGGGGGCGATAAGAAAGTCCGGCAAAGTTCGACGATCGGCCGGATATGCTGACGAGCCTGTGGATCAAGCTGCTCTCTCGGAGGATCACCGTTCATTAATGAGCACGGTGCTTGAGAAGATTTCATCTGCCACAAGCGGGTTGAATGAAGCTTTTACGAGCCTGTCAGAGGCTTTGAGGTATGTAATGAAATACGTAATCTTGATTGTGGCGCACGCGCTAGGTGTGCTCCCATATGGATAGTAGCCCCTGAGACTCTGGTTGCCAGCCCAAGGCGGCAAAGGAGGATCACATCATTGAGTAATGATAAACACTGTGTCATGCACATGTGGCTAAGGGTCCGGCAGCCGACCGGTCCGTTGAAGTTGCCAAACTGAGGAGGCAGATTGGAGTTATTGATGCCGACATCACGCTTGTGAACGAGCGGCTTAACGAGTCACAAGGTATGTGCTCTGCTTTCCTTATTTTTATAGGAAAAATTAAAAGGAGCATAATATTAATGTCATATGCTTGGACTGCAGACGGTGCTGCTGCCGTGGAAGCCCTGAGGGCGGAACTTGCCCTGGCCAAGGAACAGGCCCGGGCTAGCAATGCGGCTGCCCTGAAGGCGGCCGAAGAGTTGAGAGCCGAACAGGCTGCTCATCGCCGAAGCAAAGACGAAATAGCCGAGATGGTTGTGGAGCTGAAAAATGCCGCCGGCCGGTATGAGCTCCTTGAAAAAGAGAATCAGGCTAATTCGGCTGACCTGAAGAAGGCACTTGATGCAGCCAAGAAGACGCGGTCCGAGATCAGGGATGCACGGGAGGAGCTTCGCCAGGCCGGAGAAATCGCGGCTAGAAACCCTTATTTATTGCGGATGAAGTTCTTAGATCCGAAGTACGCTCCTCTGGATCAACGCTGGAGCCCTGCAGACGCGTATGCGGATCTGGCGAAGAGTACAGCTGATGCGGCCAAGTTTTTCGAGGATCAAAAAGATAATGAAGTGGAAAAGCTGTTCTGGTCGCAATTCAGTGCTCCAACGCGCCCATTGCCATTGAGTGAGAGGATGGCTGCTGTGGCCGAGCTCCATAGGTTGTCCGGTCTTGCAATGCGGTCTGTAATAGACCATCTATGGCCCAAGGGGCCGAAGCCGGACAGTTATTTTGGTTTAGTGCAACAATTCCTTGGTGCCGTATCACGGATCGATGCTATGAAGAGGTCGGCGTGCATAGAGGGTGCACGGATGGCTCTTGCCCGCGTTAAAGCATATTGGACAGATATGGAGGCCACCGTCATTGCAACCCAGAATCCGGCGGGAAGCCAGGATCCAGCCGAGCGCTACTTGGAGCAGGTAACAGAAGGTGCTCACTTAATAGAGGCTCAGTGCTCGAAGAATGTCATGTTCGAGTGACAAATCGTTTCATTGTAAAAACAATTTTATTTAATTATGGAGGCTATGTTTATACTTTTTGCCCGAAAGTGTTATTATGCCTCCTGTCCGGCCGTTTGACATATGTATGTAATCTGAAAGTTAGCAGTCGTTGGCTTCAGCCCCCACGCATACAATGCAGGGGTGTTCGCGAGAATATGCGCAATCACACTTGATCCAACGTCTTGGTCCATTAAGGAGGTGATCGCACGTCGAACTAGGCAACCGGACTATATAGCTTTAACACTTTCACTTAGCCATAGGAGTTTGACGGTGGGGCTACTATGTAGAGTAGCCCCTGGTACCTTTACGTGCATCCGAATACAGGCGCATGTGTACATGACTGGGAAACGGTCCTTCGTTAATGCGGAGGAATCCTAAAGATTCCGATGAGTCCTCGAGTGGTTGACCAGTCTCTCGCTATATCATGACAGTCAGTTTTCGGCTTTCTCTACTGAGGTGCTCATCCGGAATAACCAGGGCACAATCGTAGTAGTTCTCCTTTGGCCGCCTTAGCCGATAATAATGGAACGTAAGGCGGCAAACCCAGGATCCGGGCAAACCCAACATTTGACCAAAGACATGATTCGGAGCTGATGCATATAAGGCCAAACTCGCGACGCCAAACACTCCCGAAGGTATTCGGACTTTAGAACATATACTGGGCTGAAGAACACCCTTTATTATGAACCATGTATTTCCAGGTACATGCATTAGTCTGTCGTGGCGAAATGCCAATAACGGCAGTATCCCCTGTGGGTGTAGTACCCATGGGATGTGTAAGCAACAAGAGACAATAAACAAGGTTTACACAGAGGCTTAATCTAAAGAGAAACCTTTGAGTGGGGCCCTGCTGCACGTCTGCGCCTTTGTCTCCGATGTGCCGTGTCCTGGGAGGGTATCGCACGAATGATGTCTGTAAAAAGGAAAACTCATGTAGAAGAGTATGACGTAAGCGTGCGATGGATAGTAAAAGTGTAAGACATTGGCCTATTAATAAGGTCAAGCCAACAGTGGGGCTTTATTAAATATCTATAGCCCCTGGTGTCCTCTATGGGATTACATGTATGGCGCCCCAGCTCAGGTTTATCTGGGCTGCCGGACTCGTCTAACCGTGTCCGTGGTCTTAAGGACCAATCATGTGTTTTGATATTAGCGGCCTCTTAGAGTCCGGCTGCTAGAGCCGTCCCATACTCTTTTGTGCGTAATGAACGCTCTGTATTTCCGTTGATGGTGATGACGCCATGTGGGCCGGGCATCTTGAGTTTAAGGTAGGTGTAGTGTGGGTACTGCGTTGAAGCGGGCGAAGGCCGTTCTCCCGAGCAGGGCATGATAACCACTTTGGAGGGGGGCGATTGTGAAGAGTAGTTCTTCGCTTCTGAAGTTGCCTGGGGAGCCGAATGTCACCTCTAGGACGAGGGAGCCCCTGCAGCAGGCTTCAACACCTGGTATCACTCCTTCAAATGTGGTGTTACTTTGGCTGATTCTGGATGGGTCTATCCCCATCCCGCGGACAGTGTCCTGGTATATTAGATTGAGACTACTGCCGCCGTCCATGAGGACGCGAGTGAGATGGTATCCGTCGATTATTGGGTTGAGCACCAAGGTAGCTGATCCTCCGTGTCGCATACTAGTCGGGTAGTCCCTGTGATCAAAGGTAATGGGGCGGGCCGACCAGTGGTTAAGTTTGGGGGCGACGGGCTCTATAGCGTATGCGTCTCTGAGCGCGGGTTTGCACCTTCTCTTGGGTGTGTGAGCCGCATGGATCATGTTTACTGTTTTTACCTCTGGTGGGAACTTTTTCTGTCCCCCAGTGTTCGGCTGGCGAGGCTCATCCTCGTCTTCACTTGGTTTTTCCCTTCCCTTGTGTTCGGCATTTAATTTGCCTGCCTGCTTGAAGACCCAGCATTCTCTGTGAGTGTGGTTCGCAGGTTTTTCGGGGGTGCCATGAATTTGGCATAGTCTGTCCAGGACTTTGTTCAGGCCGGACGGTCCCTCTTTGCTGCCTTTGAATGGCTCTTTTGTTGACCGGGTCAAGAGCCCCTGAATCCGGCACTGACCGTTGTGTTGTCCGGACTTTCTTCCTTGTTTCGACGTTTGTTTTTATTGCGCCGTGGCTTTCCGTTGCCATCCCTGATTTCGGATGTACTTGGGTCGCTGGTGCCTCTACGGGCCAACCAGCTGTCTTCACCCGCGCAAAAGCGGGTCATAAGGCTTGTTAAGGCTGCCATTGTCCTCGGCTTTTCTTGGCCGAGGTGTCTGGCGAGCCACTCGTCCCGGATACAGTGCTTGAAGGCCGCTAAGGCTTCGGCATCCGGACAATCGACAATTTGATTCTTCTTAGTGAGGAATCTGTTCCAAAGCTTGCGGGCGGACTCTCCGGGCTGTTGAACTATGTGACTTAAATCGTCCGCGTCCGGAGGTCGGACATAGGTCCCTTGAAAATTGGCCCTGGAGGCATCCTCGAGTTCCTCCCAACTTCCGATTGAATTTTCGGGAAGGCTTTTCAACCAGTGCCAAGCTGGTCCCTTCAACTTGAGGAGGAGGTATTTGATGGCGTGGAGGTCGTCCCCACGAGCCATGTGGATATGCAGGATAAAATCCTCAATCCAGACCCCGGGGCCTATCATTCCGTCATATGCCTCTATGTTCACGGGTTTGAAACCCTGTGGAAATTCGTGGTCCAGCACCTCTTCGGTGAAGCACAGAGGGTGAGCGGCTCCTCTGTATCTAGACATGTTGTGGCATGCTGTCGACTGTTGTTGTGTCTGGTGTTGATTCCGAACTAGTATTCGATCAGTATGGTCGTTTGGTGACCATAATCCTTCACCGGAGCGTGTCCTCTAGATCCGTAGATGGACCTGGTTGCGCCGGCCTTTTTGTCAAGTAGCTCGTGTAAATCGTGTGCAATGTCAGTGTCTACTTTGTTGCGGTTACAAAGTGGTTTGTTCGGCCTACTGGTCGTATTGTTTGGTGGAACGGCCTCATCGTCGAATTCTGGCAGCAGCTTGCGCTTTGGATAGCTCTTTGTGCGGCGATCGTCGCCGTATTTTTCTTCAGTGTCTAGCACTGTATTCCATCTGCGATTGAGCGTTTCCTGGGCGGCCTTAAGCCTTTGCTTCTGCTTCTTTAGACTTCTGGCAGTGGCCATGAGCTTTCTGTGGAGGTTATCTCATTCCAAACGTGTTTTCGGGATGATGAATGCATCATCATCCGGACTTTATTCCTCTCCCGGGGCGGGTTGATGGGTTCGGCCCTCGGGATCGCTGTGATCGGGCATTTGCTCCAGGCTGTGTTTGGCGTGACCTGGCTCATCCTGCTCCATCGCTGGGTCCATATGGTCGTTGTTGCCTTTGGAGTTGTCTGGGGTGTCGATCCTTTGAGCGCTGTTATCGATGTTTTTACTGTGGCTGGACTTAGAGCGGCGTCTGCGTCGTCGTTTTGGCTTTTGTCCGGGGGTCTTATCCTCTATTTTTTCGCCATCGTCCTCCTTAGGCGTGTCCACCATGTATATATCATGTGATGAGGTGGCAGTCCAGCGCCCCGTGGGTGGTGGTTCTGAATCATCTCCTGCGCCGACGTCCATGTCGTCGGTGTCATCAGAGTCGAAGTCGGGCATGTCTGTTACGTCATCGACAGTGGCTATGAAGTGGGTGGTGGGTGGGCAACGAATTTCTTCGTCGCCTTCTTCCCCCTTGAGCCGGACATAGTTCGTCCAAGAGTCTCCTGACAATGAGAGAGATTTTAATGAGTTCAGCATGTCGCCGAAGGGCGAGTGCTAGAATATATCCGCAGCGGCGAATTCCGTTACCGGAGCCCAACCAGAATCGGCGGGCTCGGGGGCGCGCGGTCTGGGACCTACAACCGGACACAAGTCTAGGGGTCCGGAGACACAGGCTTCCTTGGGGGTGAAGTCTGTGTTCGGTTCTTCTACCGTGCGGCCTCCGGGGCGGGGTCCATCCACCCGTCCTCGGACGATGCAATATGCCCCGGATTTAGGTCCAGGGCTCCTGCGGGCGCGATATCCTGAGTATTGTCCGACAGCAGGTCTAAGCCATGCTCATCGTGACTGTTCGACGCTCCTGGCGTAGGCTCGAATCCATCGAAGGTCAAGTCTCCGCGGACATCGGCCATATAATTCGAGATTTCGAATCTGACCTGATGGCCAGGGGCGCAGTTGTCGATCTGCTCCCGATGGCCAAGCAAATTGGCCCGCAGTGCGAAGCCGCCGAATACGAGGATCTGTCCGGGGAGAAAATTCTCGCCCTGGACCTTGTTATTGTTGACGGTTGAAGGACCCATCAAGCCTTGCAGCGACGACACAAAGGAACTCTCAATGAAAGCACCAATGTCGGTGTCAAAACCGGCGGATCTCGGGTAGGGGGTCCCGATCTGTGTGTCTAAGGCTAATGGTAACAGGAGGCAAGGGACACAATGTTTTACCCAGGTTCGGGCCCTCTCGATGGAGGTAAAACCCTACTTCCTGCTTGATTGATCTTGATGATATGAGTATTACAAGAGTTCATCTACCACGAGATCGTAGAGGCTAAACCCTAGAAGCTAGCCTATGATGATTATGATTGTCCCTACACGGACCAAACCCTTTGGTTTATATAGACACCGGAGGGGGCTAGGGTTTACACAGAGTCGGTTACAAAGAAGGAGATCTAACATACGGATCACCAAGCTTGTCTTTCACACAAAGGAGAGTCCCATCCGGACACGGGACGTAGTCTTGAGTCTTGTATCTTCACGGTCCATCAGTCCGACCAAAGTATATAGTCCGGCTGTCCGGATACCCCCTAATCCGAGACTCCCTCAGTGTGTACTTGTAAATCCAACATACTCCACAAAATCAACATGCTTATAGGAGACATTTTCATCATAACAAGTGCAATCATCATTAGTACTACGGATATTCAAAGAGTTCATACTAACAACATTGCAATCATGCTCATCAGTCAAAGATTTAGTATCAAACATTCTATAAATTTCTTCTTCTAGCACTTGAGCACAATTTTCCTTTTCATCAAACTCACGAAAGATATTAAAAAGATGAAGCGTATGAGACACACTCAATTCCATTTTTTTGTAGTTTTCTAAACTAGTGATAAAACAAGAAACAAAAAGATTCGATTGCAAGATCTAAAGATATACCTTCAAGCACTCACTTCCCCGGCAACGGCGCCAGAAAAGAGCTTGATGTCTACTACACAACCTTCTTCTTGTAGACGTTGTTGGGCCTGCAAGTGCACAGGTTTGTAGGACAGTAGCAAATTTCCCTCAAGTGGATGACCTAAGGTTTATCAATCCGTGGGAGGCGTAGGATGAAGATGGTTTCTCTCAAGCAACCCTGCAACCAAATAACAAAGAGTCTCTTGTGTCCCCAACACACCCAATACAATGGTAAATTGTATAGGTGCACTAGTTCGGCGAAGAGATGGTGATACAAGTGCAATATGGATGGTAGATATAGGCTTTTATAATCTGAAAATATAAAAAAGCAAGGTAACAAGTGGTAAAAGTGAGCGTAAACGGTATTGCAATGATAGGAAACAAGGCATAGGGTTCATACTTTCACTAGTGCAAGTTCTCTCAACAAGAATAACATAGATAGATCATATAACAATTCCTCAACATGCAACAAAGAGTCACTCCAAAGCCACTAATAGCGGAGAACAAACGAAGAGATTATGGTAGGGTATGAAACCACCTCAAAGTTATTCTTTCAGATCGATCTATTCAAGAGTTCGTACTAGAATAACACCTTAAGACACAAATCAACCAAAACCCTAATGTCACCTAGATACTCCATTGTCACCTCAAGTATCCGTGGCATGATTATACGATATGCATCACACAATCTCAGATTCATCCAACCAACACAAAGTACTTCAAAGAGTGCCCCAAAGTTTCTACCGGAGAGTCAAGACGAAAACGTGTGCCAACCCCTATGCATAGGTTCATGGGTGGAACCCACAAGTTGATCACCAAAACATACATCAAGTGACACGTGATATCCCATTGTCACCATAGATAAACACGGCAAGACATACATCAAGTGTTCTCAAATCCTTAAAGACTCAATCCGACAAGATAACTTCAAAGAGAAAACTCAATTCATCACAAGAGAGTAGAGGGGGGAGAAACATCATAAGATCCAACTATAATAGCAAAGCTCGCGATACATCAAGATCGTGCCATAGAGAGAACACGAGAGGGAGATCAAACACATAGCTACTGGTACATACCCTCAGCCCCGAGGGTGAACTACTCCCTCCTCGTCATGGAGAGCGCCGGGATGATGAAGATGGCCACCGGTGATGGGTTCGCCCTCCGGCAGGGTGCCGGAACGGGTTCCCGAGAGGTTTTTGGTGACTACAGAGGCTTGCGGCGGTGGAACTCCCGATCTATCTTCTGTATCAATGTTTTTAGGGTACGTGGACTTATATAGGCGAAAGAAGTCGGTCGGGGGAGCCTCGAGGGGCCCACGAGAGTGGAGGGCGCGCCCAGGGGGGTGGGCGCGCCCCCCTATCTCGTGGCTTCCTCGACGCTTCCCTGGCTTGCACTCCAAGTCTCCCGGATCATATTCTTTCCAAAAATCACGCTCCCAAAGGTTTCATTCCGTTTGGACTCCGTTGGATATTCCTTTTCTTCGAAATACTGAAACAGTAAATAAAACAGCAATATGGGCTGGGCCTCCGGTTAATAGGTTAGTCCCAAAAGTAATATAAAAGCGTATAATAAAGCCCATAATCATTCAAAACAGATAATAAAATAGCATGAATGCTTCATAAATTATAGATACGTTGGAGACGTATCACATACCTACCAATACTAGCAATAGATGCATCAAAATAAGCAAACAACACACGAAAAACAGAATCTGTCAAAAACAGAACAGTCTGTAGCAATCTATAACTCTCGAATACTTCTGGAACTCTAAAAATCCTAAAAAAAATAGGAAGTCCTGGAAATTTGTCTATTGATCTACAGCAAAAAGAATCAACACAAAAGCACGTTTCTGTGAATTACTAAAATTATTTTCGTGTGCGCAAAGTTTCTGTTTTTCAGCAGAATCAAATTAACTATCACCATAGGTTATCCTATAGGTTCTACTTGGCACAAACACTAATTAAAACATGAAAACACATCTAAACAGAAGGTAGATGAAATATTTATTACTAAACAGAAGCAAAAACAAAAAACAAAAATAAAATTGGGTTGCCTCCCAACTAGCGCTATCGTTTAACGCCCCTAGCTAGGCATAAAAGCAAGGATAGATCTAAGTAGTGCCATCTTTGGCATTCAATTCATAAGTAGCTCGCATGATAGATTCATAAGGTAATTTAACTTTATTTCTTGGAAAGTTATCCATGCCTTTCCTTAATGGAAATTGGAATCTAATATTCCCTTCCTTCATATCGATAATTGCACCAATTGTTCTAAGGAAAGGTCTACCAAGAATAATAGGACATGAAAGATTGCAATCTATATCAAGAACGATAAAATCTACGGCCACATAATTCCTATTTGCAACAATAAGAACATCATTGATCCTTCCCATAGTTTTCTTAATGGTGGAATCCGTAAGGTGCAAATTTAAAGAGCAATCATCAAGATCATGGAAACCTAGAATATCACATAAAGTTTTCGGAATCGTGGAAACACTAGCACCCAAATCACACAAAGCATAAAACTCATGATATTTAATTATAATCTTTATAGTAGGTTCCCACTCATCATAAAGTTTTCTAGGTATAGAAACTTCCAAATTAAGTTTTTCATCATAAGATTGCATCAAGGCATCAACAATATGTTTCGTAAAAGCTTTATTTTGACTATAAGCATGAGGAGAATTCAACACGGCTTGCAACAAGGAAATACAATATACTAAAGAACAATTATCATAATTAAATCCCTTGAAATCCAAGATAGTGAATTCAATGCTATTTAAAGTCTTGACCTCTCCAATCCCACTTTTACCAAATTTAGCATCAGATCTAAAAACTCCGAATCATTGGGACGCCTTTTAACTAAAGTTGACTCATCGACAGTCCCATCATTATTAAGATTCATATTGCAAAACAAAGATTTAATAGGGGACACATCAATAACTTTTAGATCTTCATCATTATTTTCATGGAAACTAGAAGAACACGCTTTTACAAAGCAATCTTTCTTAGCACGTAATCTAGCGGTTCTTTCTTTGCACTCATCAATGGAAATTCTCATGGCTCGAGAGACTGATTGATATCATGCTTAGGAGGAGTAGATATAAATTTCAAATAATCAACATCAAGCGAAAGTCTATCAACGTTCCGAGCCAAATCATCAACTTTAAGCAATTTTTCTTCAAGCAAGGCATTAAAATTATTTTGAGAGATCATAAATTCTTTAACACTATTCTCAAAATCAGAGGGCATCTTATTAAAATTTCCATAAGAATTATTGTAGGAATTTCCATAATTGTTAGAGGAATTACTAGGGAACGGTCTAGGATTAAAGTTTCCTTTATAAGCATTGTTACCAAAATTATTCCTACCAACAAAATTCACATCCATAGATTCATTGTTATTCTCAATCAAAGTATACAAAGGCATATCATTGGGATAAATAGGAGCACTCTTAGTAGCAAACAATTTCATAAGTTCATCCATCTTTCCACTCAAAACATTAATTTCTTCTATAGCATGCACTTTTTTACTAGTAGATCTTTCGGTGTGCCATTGAGAATAATTAGCCATAATGTTATCAAGGACTTTAGTAGCTTCTCCTAAGGTGATTTCCATAAAAGTGCCTCCCGCGGCCGAATCTAAAAGATTTCTAGAAGCAAAATTCAATCCGGCGTAAAAATTTGTATGATCATCCATAAATTCAAACCATGAGTAGGGCAATTGCGAATCATTAATTTCATTCTTTCCCAAGATTGGGCAACATGCTCATGATCAAGTTGTTTAAAATTCATAATATCATTTCTAAGAGAGATGATCTTAGCGGGAGGAAAATACTTAGAGATAAAAGCATATTTGCACTTATTCCATGAATCAATACCATTCTTAGGCAAAGACAAAAACCAAACTTTAGCATGATCTCTAAGTGAAAACGGAAATAACTTCAATTTAACAATATCATTATCCATATCTTTCTTCTTTTGCATCTCACACAAATCAACAAAGTTGTTTAGATGGGTTGCGACATCTTCACTAGGAAGGCCGGAGAATTGATCTTTCATAACAAGATTCAGCAAAGCAGCATTGATTTCACAAGACTCAACATCATTAAGAGGAGCAATCAGAGTACTAAGGAAATCATCATTGTTGGTATTGGAAAAGTCACACAATTTGGTATTATCTTGCACCATCGCGACAAGCACACAAGCAAACAAAAAGGCAAGCGAAAGAGAGAGGAGATTGGGAAAGAGAGGGCGAATAAAATGGCAAGGGTGAAGTGGGGGAGAGGAAAACAAGAGGCAAATGGCAAATAATGTAATGCGAGGGAGATGAGTTTGTGATGGGTAGTTGGTATGTCTTGACTTGAGCGATAACCTCCCCGGCAACGGCGCCAGAAATCCTTCTTGCTACGTCTTGAGCTTGCGTTGGTTTTCCTTGAAGAGGAAAGGGTGATGTAGCAAAGTAGCGTAAGTATTTCCCTCAGTTTTTGAGAACCAAGGTATCAATCCAGTAGGAGGCTCCTCAAAAGTCCGATGCACCTACAGAAACAAACAAGAACCTCGCAACCAACGCAATAAAGGGGTTGTCAATCCCTTCACGGCCACTTGCAAAAGTGAGATCTGATAGAGATAATATGATAAGATAAATATATTTTTGGTATTTTATGATATAGATTGGAAAAGTAAAGATGCAAATAAAAGTAGATGATAAACTTATATGATAAAAGATAGACCCGGGGGCCATAGGTTTCACTAGTGGCTTGTCTCAAGATAGCACAAGTATTACGGTGGGTGAACAAATTACTGTTGAGCAATTGATAGAAAAGCGAATAATTATGAGATTATCTAGGCATGATCATGTATATAGGCATCACGTCCGTGACAAGTAGACCGACTCCTGCCTGCATCTACTACTATTACTCCACACATCGACCGCTATCCAGCATGCATCTAGAGTATTAAGTTCATAAAGAACAGAGTAACGCATTAAGAAAGATGACATGATGTAGAGGGATAAACTCATGCAATATGATATAAACCCCATCTTTTTATCCTTGATGGCAACAATACAATACGTACCTTGCTGCCCCTGATGTCACTGGGAAAGGACACTGCAAGATTGAACCCAAAGCTAAGCACTTCTCCCATTGCAAAAAGATCAATCTAGTAGGCCAAACCAAACTGATAATTCGAAGAGACTTGCAAAGATAACTTAATCACACATAAAAGAATTCAGAGGAGATTCAAATATTTCTCATAGATAAACTTGATCATAAACCCACAATTCATTGGATCTCGACAAACACACCGCAAAAAGAGTTACATCGAATAGATCTCCAAGAAGATCGAGGAGAACTTTGTATTGAGATTCAAAGAGACAGTAGAAGCCATCTAGCTAATAACTATGGACCCGAAGGTCTGTGGTAAACTACTCACAACTCATCGGAGAGGCCTTGGAGATGATGTAGAGGCCCTCCATGGTCGATTCCCCCTCCGGCGGAGCGCCGGTGAAGGCTCCAAGATGGGATCTCGCGGATACAGAAGGTTACGGTGGCGGAAATAGTTTTTCGTGGTGCTCCTCGATGGTTTTAGGGTACATGGGTATATATAGGAGGAAGAAGTAGGTCGGTGGACGCTCGAGGGGCCCACGAGGGTGGGGGCGCGCCGGGCACCCTCGTGGCCGCCTCCTCTGTTGCTTGACGTCCACTCCAAATCCCCTGGATCACGTTTGTTCCAAAAAGATCGCTCCCGAAGGATTCATTCCGTTTGGACTCTGTTTGATATTCCTTTTCTTCGAAACACTGAAATAGGCAAAAACAGCAATTCGGGCTGGGCCTCTGGTTAGTAGGTTAGTCCCAAAAATGATATAAAAGTGTAAAGTAAAGCCCATAAACATCCAAAACGAGTAATATAATAGCATGGAACAATCAAAAATTATAGATACGATGGAGACGTATCAGCGCAGAGCATGGGGCTTCCACTTGGGCGTAGGTGGGAGCCCCCATGAGGCACCAAGGCGGCGCTTGGGAGACTCCAGGGCGTGTACAGCCCCACTCATTAGGTGAGAGTGTCACGAGTAGAACTTCCAGAGATGCTGGATGTTCCAGGCATTCTGGATGGGGACCCCTTCCTGCGTCTCCAGGCACGTGATGCCAAGCCTGGAGACGCGGGCGACCTTGAATGGCCCTCCCACATAGGCGAGAGCTTGTGGAGCCCCTCCCTGGAGAGCACCCACCTCAGGATGAGGTCACCCACCTCGAGGGTCCTAGAGCGGACGCTGCAGCAGTGGTACCGCCACAGCGCCTGCTAGTACCTAGCGGCACGGAGCAAGGCTTGGCGGCGGGCCTCCTCCCCGAGCACGAGATCTATCCCCCGCGAGGCATCCTGGCGTACCTCATCAAACGCCAAAACCTGCGGGGAGCGATGCTTGACCTCGTGCGGGAGGACCGCCTCAGCCCCGTAGACGAGGAAGAACGGGGTCTCACCGGTGGGCTTAGTCACGGTGGTGCGGATGGACCACAACATGGACTGAAGCTCACCGAGCCAACCCCTGCCGCAGGCCTCAAGTTTCTTCTTGAAGCTCCTCGCCTTGAGGCCCCTCGGGACCTCCACATTGGCGCATTCAGCCTGACCGTTGCTCCGTGGGCGTGCCACTGAAGCATAGCATATCTGCTTTCCAAGGTTAGCACAATACATCCTGAAGAGATTTCTTGTGAACTGAGAGCCATTGGCAGTAATGATACGGTTGGGGACCCCAAAATGACTCACGAGGACCTTGATGAACTTGACGGCTGAGCCAACTTGAATGGTGCACACATGCTCCACTTCCGCCCACTTGGTGAACTTGTCGATGGCAACGTAGAGGTAGTAGTACCCACCGGCTGCTCAAGGAAATGGGCCCAGGATATCCAGCCCCAAGACCGCGAAGGGCCATGAGAGTGGGATGGTCTGGAGACCTTGCGCGGGCTGGTGAATCTGCTTGGCGTGGAACTTGCAGGCCTCGCAGGACCGCACCAGCTTGGTGGTGTCGTCGAGCGCCGTGGACCAGTAGAACCCGCTGCGGAACACCTTACCTATGAGGATGCATGATGAGGAGTGGTGTCCGCAATATCCATCGTGGATGTCGGCCAGCAGCTCGCGCCTTTGCTCCCTGGATATTAACTACAAAGAGACGTCGTTGGGGAGCCTACGATATAGCTTGCCATCCTGCAAGCAGTAAGTCATGGCCTGGCGAGCCACACGTTCTGCATCCTCTTCCTTCTCTGGCAAGGCGCCGTTGAGTAGGTATGCCTTGAACTCCTCCATCCAGTCGCCCACCTGAGGCTCCATCGCCAGGAGTAGGCGGGCTCTTGAGGTTGGGCCATAGGCTGGGGCACCTGAGGGTGGGGCCGGTGGCAGCTCCTCTTGGAGGGATGTCAGGCATGTGGTCGGGGAGCCGCCAATGGCTTGAAGAGCCTCTCCTCGAAGACGCTAGGCTCCCGAGGCTCACGGCGGGAAGCCCTCCTGGCAATGACGTCCGCTTTCTTATTCGCACCGCGTGGGACGTGCTGCAATTCCAAACCCAGGAAGCACTTTTCAATTTTACGTACCTCTTCCAAGTATGCCGCCATGTGCTCGTCCTTCGACTTGTACTCCTTGTTGGGAAAGTTGATGAGGAGTTGGGAGTCGCCCTTAATGGTGAGGTGCTTGACCCCCCAGGGCGGCAGCGGCCCTTAGGCCAGCGATCAAGCCCTCGTACTCCGCGATGTTGTTGGAGACCTTCTCTCCATGCTGGAAGCAGAGCTGCACGACGTAGTAGAGCTCGTCCTTGGTCGGCGAGATGAGTACGGCTCCAGCCCCCGCGCCCCGTCGCGTGAAGGCTCCGTCGAAGTGCATGATCCAGCCATTGGGTGCCTCTACACCAGGTGCGAGGGACTGGCCCTCATCTATCCCCCGGTTAGGAGCATCCGTCCACTCCGCCACGAAGTCAGCGAGGGCCGCACCCTTGATGACCCTGGTCATGCTGAACTCTAGCTGGAAGGCTTGTAATTCTATGTTCCATTCCGCCACCCTTCCAGCAACGTTGGGGTTGCACAACACCTTCTCCAGGGGGTATGCAGAGATGACCTTGATGGGGTGGCCCTGGAAGTAGTGACGCGGTTTTCTCGAGGCGACGAGGAGCGTGAGCAGAAGCTTCTGCTGCATGGGGTAGCGCACACATCACGCAACACCGTGCTGACAAAGTATACTGGGTGCTCGACGAGAGGCGAGGCGTCAACATCGCCCTATCCTACTTGGGGCGAAGGGGCCTCCGGAGCATCGTTGTTCGGCGAGCCAGCGGAAGCCTCAGGGGTGTCATCCGGAAGTAGTGATGGTGCAACTCCTCGCACGGCGCCCGCGCCGGCGTGCTCTTCCCTGATTGCTATGAGCGCCGTGCTAGTTGAGTGGGGGTGGCCGCCAGGTAGAGCACCAGAGGCTCAAGAGGACGAGGTTCCACCATAACAAGCGGGCTCATGGGGTACCTCTTGAGGTCCTGGAAGGCGTCCTCTGCTTCAGGAGTCCATTCGAAGGGGCCCTTCCTCTACATGAGCTTGAAGAAGGGGAGGGCGCGCTCGCCAAGCTTGGAGATGAAACGCCCCAGGGAGGTCAAGCAGCCCGCTAGGTTCGGCATTTCCTTGAGGGTCTGAGGTGGGAGCATCTTCTCAATTGCCTTGAGCTTCTCGGGGTTAGCCTTGATCCCGCGATGTGATATGAGGAAACCAAGCAGTTTGCCGGACGAAACCCCGAATACACACTTTTCCGGATTAAGCCTCAGGTTTACCCGACGCGGGCTGGCGAACATCTCCTCCAGGTCCTCGATCAGGGTTCTCGCCTCTCGTGACTTGACCATGATGTCATCGACATATGCCTCTGCGTTCCTCCCGAGTTGCAGCCCCAGAGTGATGTGCATTAGTCACTGGAAGGTCGTGCCAGTGTTCCGCAGCCCGAAGGGCATGCATGTGTAACAATACACGCCACATGGGGAGAGGAAGGCCATCTTCTCGACATCCCATACTGCTATCTTGGTCTGGTGATAGCCTGAGAAGGCGTCCAAGAAGCACAACAGATCGCACTTGGCGGTGGAGTCCAAGATCTGGTCGATACGCGGGAGCGGGAAGGGGTCCTGAGGGCGGGCCTTGTTGAGACTCGTGAAGTCGATGCACATGCGCTCTTTCCCGCCCTTCTTGGGGACGATGACTAGGTTGGCCAGCAATTCCGGATGCCGTACTTCCCGAATGACGCCAGCTTCTTGCAGCTTGCGGACCTCTTGGACAATGAACGCCTGTTTCCCCGGGGCTTGCCGTCGTTCCTTCTGCTTCACCGGGCGTGCGTTGGGGCACACCGTTAAGTGATGTTCAATCACGTCCCGCGGGATGCCGACCAAATCTGACGCTTCCCATGCAAACACGCCCTTGTTTGCCCTAAGGAAGCCAACCAACGCTTCTTCTTGTTTCGGGGGGAGGTCGGCACCTATAGTGAAGGTGGGGCCCGAGCCCCGGCATCGTCAGGCACCTGCTTCGTCTCAGCTCGGTCCTGGGAGAACAACTTCTTCTTTTTTGCTGGCGCGGCTTCCAGGGCCTGCGCGACGCCCGTGGCACCGGGGCACGTGGCCGCCATGGCCTTCAGAGTTCGTGCGGCACCCACAGTGCAGGACATGTGGCCGTTGCGGCCTTGTAGACAACCTTGACAATCCGGAGCGCGTCCTTGGTGTCCCCGACCACGGAGATGATGCCACCGCTCCCTGGCATTTTGATGGCGTTGTAGCCTGGGTGTGTAGCCGCCATGAACTTGGCGAGGGCCGGATACCCTAGAATGGCGTTGTATGGGAGGCCGATGCGGGCCACATCAAATTCGATCAGCTCGGTGTGGTAGTTGTCGCGAGTGCCGAAGGTGAGGGGGAGGCGCATGTGCACGAGGGGAGTGGTGGAGCCTTTGGTCACCCCTGAGAAGGGCTTGGTAGGTGCGAGCTGGTCGTAGGGCACCTGGAGCGTGACGAAGGCCTCTATGGAGAGGATGTTGAGGTCGGCGCCTCCGTCGATGAGGGTGCGAGTGACCGCCACGTTACTATCATGGGCGTACACAACATAGGGAGCACGCCGGCGGCAGTCATAATTCTGGGGTGGTCCCTGGAGTCGAAGATGATGTCGGTATCTGGCTTAGGGCGACCCCGCGAGGCTTTCGGCCGCTGCCGGGGAGCGCCTACCCGTCGTAGGAGCTGCTTGACATGGCACCCAGACGCGGACACCTACGACCCACCGAGGATAGATGCGACCGCGTGGGGTTCGGGGACCGCGAAATGCGCGATCAGCAGACCGCTTAGCTCCTCCCAGTTGGACACCAAGGCCTCGGGGAGGCCACGGAGCCAGGAGCACGGCACCTCCGTGAGGGCCAAAGGGAGCCAGTTGGCGATGACCTTGTCATCACCTCCAGCCACATAGATGGCCCCCGCGCACAGCCAGAGGAACTTCTTGGGGTCACCCATGTCGTCTTACCGCGGGGCAGCTCCGGCCTGAACTTCGCCGGCCACCGCACCCGACGAAGGCTGAGAGTGAAGGTCGGGCAGCCCGCGGTATCTCCATAGGCCACGGGCGGCCAGGTCGGTGAAGCAACGTCCGCCATGGAGGCAGCGGGGCAAGAGAGGAGCGCGGTCGGCGGAGAAACGAAACCGCAGACCCAAGAAGGTTCGAACTCCTGGGCATGTGCGAAGATCTCAACCTCTCAAGCCTCAAGCTTGTCGCCCTATAGCCTAGCCTTGCGGGATTCACGTGAGCGGGGAAGAAGATGGACACGCCAGTTTACCCAGGTTCGGGCCACCGTGCGGCGAGGAGGTTTGAGGATGAACTAGTATAGTGGATGAGCTACCTCGCGAGGGCTCGAGGAGTGAGAATGAGTCGACCCCTTCTTCGGTGGTGGCTAACCTATATTTATAGTGGCCTTGGTCCTCTTCCCTTAATACTTAGGCGGGAAGGGATTCCACAATGGCCAATTTTGAAGGGGACAAGTAGTACATCTAATCCTGACGAAAGGTGGACTTCGCCTGCAAAGGTTCTGGTTATGACACAACTGTGGGCTCGGCGATGACATTCATCCTGCCAAGCGAGTGGTCTTGGTCTTGTAGCACCAGAATGGAACCTTTGGGAGATTCCTCGGGAACCCATGCCTGTCCTTGCCTCCTTAGCACCAAAGAGGAAACTGCCTCCATTGCGCCCGCTGGCGCCCGCCTGGCCTTGGTCGTCATGGCTCACATCTTCGCTCCTCGGGAGGCAACCTGGGGAGGCCGCTCCTTCTGGAGGTCTTGGTGTCGTCCGTCTCACGAGGGTCTTGAACTAGAGGTCCTGTTACTGGGCCGTATCAGGCTGCCGAGGGAGCCACGCTATGGGCCGCAAGCAGGCAAGTCTGGGTACCCCCGTTCCCAGAACGCGGACAGAAGCCCGGGAAGCGAAGATGTAGATGCAAAAATAACTACCTTTTGCATCTTCGAGGCGCAAAAACACGGAAAAACCTATTTGATGCATATTGCGTCAAACTATCGACGAATCGCACAGGGGATGCGACTAGCGAACGATTTTGGGTCGGCCCATCTGTAGCGTACGTAAAGGTTTCAGTTTTCTGAACCTTCTAGAGCATTCCTAGCCGGTTCTTACTCGTTAAGGGAGCCATCTAGAAGGTTCCTGAACCCGTCTTTTATTTTTCCTTCTCCTTTTCTTTTTTTACTCTTTCTGTTTTTTTCATCTTCCCTTTTCTGGTTCTTTTTTTCTTTTCTTTTTGTTACTTTTTGTTTTCTTTCAGTTTTCCTTTTCAAGTTAATTTCTATTTTCAACAAATTTTCTTTCTTTGGTTTTTTATTTCCATTTATGGTCTTAACTTTTTTGTTCGTGTTTCCAAAAAATGTTCAGTTTTCAAAAAAATGTTCTTAACATTCGAAAATTGTTCTTGTTACAAAAAAAGGTTCAAATATTTGAAATTCAGAAAATGTACCGGATTTCAATTTTTTGTTCACGTATTCAAAAAAATCATGCTAACTAATTTGTTCGGGATTTTTCAAAATTGCTCTCCGTTTGAAAATTTGTTCTCAAGATTCAAAAAATGTTCGCGCTACGAATTTTTTTCTCCATTTTGAAATTTGTTCTCAACATTCAAAAAATGTTCGTGCTTTAAAAAATTGTTCACATATTCCAAAACGTTCATGTTTTCAAAAAATGTTTGGGAAAATTCAAATTTTGTTTGTTTTCATAATTTTGTTTTGCGTCTGTGAAAAAAATTGTATGTTCAAAAAATTACTTCAAATTTGTGTTTTAGACATCTTAAAAAATTACTCAATGTTTGTGTTTTTGAAAATGTTGTAATTTCAAAATATGTTCATGTTATAATTTTTTGCTCCTGTAAAAAATGTTTGCATTTACAAAATATTGTTCCTAATTTAAAATTTTGTTCTCCCTTTAAAATTTGTTGCTTTTTTTAAAAAAATGTTTTGGGTTCACAAAATGTTTGACTTTAAAAAAATATTTGTTCACAACTAGAAAATGTTCACATTTCAAAAAATATTTACTCTTTTCAAAAAGAAAATCATGTTCAAAATTTAGAAATAAGTTTATCTGTTTTTGGCTTATAGTTGACACACAATGGCAGCTATTTTAAACATCTAATCTCAGTAGTTATGGTGGCTAGTGACGTTGTTAACAAGCAAGAGCTCCTTGGTTCGATCCCGTACACAGAGCTGTGTTTATGTTTTGCCGCGGTCGTTTGGTTCTTGAGGCGTGGTGAATCCAATCTAACACAAGGACATGTCTGGCGCAGCGGTTAGCTAGCACGCAACTCATTCCATGGTCGCGCGTTCGAATCCCAGCAGCAGCCTTCTTCTTTTCGGCATTTCTTTACGTCGATCATGCAGTGCCACCGCACCTGCAAAAAAATACATCCCCACCGTCCCAAGATATAAACTACAACACCTCGCGGTGTAAATTTGCATCTCCTCCTTCAGGAGAGCTAAAACTAGCAGTCGCGCGCCAACCGCCTTCAGTTTCTTTCCGCCCGGCCGCCCCCGCCACATGTTTCACCGCACTCCGCCTTCGCTCGCCTTCAAATTGGCCGAATTGGCCGTTTCTCCCTCGTCGAATCGCCGCCGCACCGCCGCATGATTTGAGCTCCCCTCGCCGCCCCGACGTCGTCGAATTCGAACCGCACACCTACTGCGACGCCGCCGCCGCTTTTCCGCCACAAAAATTGAGCTTCACGTGCTGCATGGCCTTCACCCCGCCGCTCAATTCACAGCCATGTCGCCGGCCATTCAAGCTCCTGCTGCCGCATTCAGCCTCCCGACTCTCATCGCTCGGTCCACTGGTGCTCCTCCCGGCTTTCGGCGCTCTGTTGCCAGTGCTCATCTTGACTAGTTTTATATCTTTATTTGCATCATCGATTGGAGTTGGACGTTTACATATCCAATATACATCATCTATTGGAGTTGCCTCTTTTTTGCAGATGTAAAAAGCACTTTTTGGAGATGCAATTTTTTACATCTCTTGTTTTACATCTTTTATTGGCGATGCTCTAAGTACCGTAAATAGCTTGCAAAGTCGTAATCATGGAAAGACCAGTAACAAGTCGTAGGCCTAACCTAGTGACCTAACCTAGCACCGTCGCCGCCACACAGCAGCGCCGCCGCCTGCTGCTTCCTACTTTCCTCTCCCCTTCGTCGCCCCCCCCCCCCTCGCCCCCCGCGCGGGCGGCCGAGAGGCCCCAATCTTAGCCGCCGGTCACTCCCCCTCCCATCCTTTCACTCTGCCGCCATTGGAGGAAGCCGCCGGGAAGGCCCGGGTGGCTGACGTCAGCGGCGGAGGAGCCTCTCCTTCTCGCACGCGAGGGTGGCGGGGGGCACCCGGGCGAGCGGAAGTGCGCCCCTGGATCCGTGTCTCACGGCGGTGGGTCACTATCGGGGGTTGATACGTCTTCAACGTATCTATAATTTTTTTATTGTTCCATGCTATTATATTATCTGTTTTGGATGTTTTATATGCATTAATATGTTATTTTATATTATTTTTGGGACTAACCTATTAACCTAGAGCCCAGTGCCAGTTTCTGTTTTTCCTTGTTTTTGAGTTTTACAGAAAGGAATATCAAACGGAGTCCAAACGGAATAAAACTTTCGCGATGATTTTTCTTGGACCAGAAGACATCCATAGGACTTGGAGAGGAGGCGAGAAGGTTCCCGAGGAGGCCACAAGCCTACCAAGTGCTCCCTAGGGGAGGCTGAAGAATTGTGGGCCCCTCAGAGGTCTTCCAACCCTAATCATTGCACTATAAATTCCCAAATATTCCCAAACCATCAGAGGCATACACCAAAATAATTTTCCACCGCCGCAAGCCTCTGTTCCCGTGAGATCCCATCTTGGGGCCTCTACCAGAGGGGGATTCGATCACAGAGGGCCTCTACATCAACCTCGCTGCCCTTCCGATGATGCATGAGTAGTTTACCATAGACCTACGGGTCCATAGCTAGTAGCTAGATGGCTTCTTCTCTCTCTTTGATCTTCAATACAAAGTTCTCCTTGGTGTTCTTGGAGATTTATTCCATGTAAGATTCTTTTGCGGTGCGTTTGTTGGGATTCGATGAATTGTGAATTTATGATCAGATTATCTATGAATATTATTTGAGTCTTCTCTGAACTCTTTTATGCATGATTAAAATGTCTTTGTATTTCTCTTTGAACTATCGGTTTGGTTTGGCCAACTAGATTGGTTTTTCTTGCAATGGGGGAGGTGCTTAGTTTCGGGTTCAATCTTGCGGTGTCCTCACCCAGTGACAGAAGGGGTAGCGAGGCACGTATTGTATTGTTGCCATCAAGGATAAAAAGATGGGGTTTATATCATATTACTTGAGTTTATCCCTCTACATCATGTCATCTTACTTAAGGCGTTACTCCGTTCTTATGAACGTAATACTCTAGATGCATGCTGGATAGCGGTCGATGTGTGGAGTAATAGTAGTGGATGCAGAATTGTTTCGGTCTACTTGTCACGGACGTGATGCCTATATTCATGATCATTGCCTTAGATATTGTCATAACTTTGCGCTTTTCTATCAATTGCTCAACAGTAATTTGTTTATCCACCGTATGCTATGTTCAACAGAGAAGCCTCTAGTGAAACCTATGGCCCCTGGGTCTATTTTCCATCATATATGTTTCAGATCTATAAACCAAAAAACCCATAAATACCTTGTTGCACTTTATTTATATTTACTTTAGTTTGCCTTTTTATTTATCTTTTGTACCTATCTCTATGAGATCTCACTCTTGTTTGAGACCGTGAAGGGATTGACAACCCCTTTTTCGCGTTGAGTGCAAGTGTTTGTTAGTTTGTGCAGGTGCGTAGATTGGAGACTTGCTTGTGCCTCCTAATGGATTGATACCTTGGTTCTTAACAGAGTGAAATACTTATCTCTACTTTGCTGCATCACCCTTTCCTCTTCAAGGGAAAAATTAATGCAAGATCAGGAAGTAGCAGCGGCGAGCGGCGGTGGATGACTAGTGGATGAGCTGCTGCACCTGGCCGCAACACTGCGGCACCTCGGATCGGCGGCGGCGTGGAGAGATTTGGTGGACTGGCCGGCTGCGGGCGTGGTTGGTCCTCCGGTCAGATCCGATTTAGCCAGAGTGGCTTGCTCACTTCGCGTCGGTGGAGATCGTTGGTGGTCCGTGCACACGATGCGAGATGGAGGTTCGTCGAGCGGATCCAGGTGAAAACCTCATTCTCGGCTTGTTGCCAAGACCAGCGATGGTGGCACTCTTTTGTGTCGTTACCTTCTTGAAGGCATCGCCATGCAAAAGCTGGAGATCTCTATCCGCTACCTCCGGGAGAAACCCTAGATCCGTAGATCAGATGATGGCGACGCTCTGGTGTCGTTTCCCCTTTGAGGGCATCATTCTTGAAGGTGTACACGGGTTTGAGGGACCACTGTACGACTTCTTTGGTGGATCAGTGCTTCATCTTTCTCATTGACGGCGGTGGATCTCGGCGGCGTGGCGCAGTGGAGATTCGGTGTTCGATGCGCGGAGATGGACTCGCACAGGAGGAGGACGCTATCTGGCGTCATGGTGGCATCGATAGAGAGGCCTGACAAGGTATGTGCATTAGTCTCTGCTCTGAAGATGGATTGGTGGAAGACGGCGGCGACGACACATTAGAGTGCGTCCGACCGGTTTGTACCCCAAACGTAGTATGTGGCTCGGTTGGGGCCTCTGGCTTTAGATGTTAGGCTTTGGTGCGATGTCTGTTTGGTATTAGGCTCGGACTATCGGCACTCCTTCATCAAGTGGATAGGAGTAGCGACAGTTGTTGCTAAGATGTTGGCTTCAGACTACCTGATGTACTACTTTGTAAGATTTTTGTGGCTGCATGCTTCATCTAGGTGCAGAGGCCATGGGTAATCCTCCTTTTCTAAAAAATGGAAATACGAACCATGAATTTTGATGCAACACGACCATGAAGCAGAAGCATAAGCAGCCTTCCTGTAACGACCAACGACATCTCCCCCCTAGCCAACAGATCGAGAAGAACTCCATATGTTCACATGATATGAGCTCAACACTGCACATTCAAATTAAGGCCAACTTTGGTTCATACGATAGGAATAACATATATCTCAATTCTTATAGAAAAAGAAATGTCATCTGATGCATATATGATAAAAAAACTTCATTGTCTCTAGCCTAGTTTTTTCATTTGAAATGTGAAGGACTGATTTTTATCCTACATAGGAGTAGAAATCCATTCCTACAAACCATGGAGCTCTAAAGAAAATTTTCATACAAAATTCTTGTCCTTTAAAATCCCTTCAAAGTTTCTTTTAAACCAAAGAAGGCCTATTTCATCCTAGTAGATAGGGAGATCCAAGGAGAGTGGAAAGAAGGGGGCAATGATACATCGGATGACCTTATCTGAGGCCAACTCCAACGCGCGGGAGCAAACGTACCGTCGTCTGTTTTTTGTCCACTTTTGACCCATTCCCGGCCCAAAGTTGGGCCGCTTTTGCGGCCGAACGAACAGCGCACGGACACGCGGGACACGTGCCCATGTCCTCACCTAGCCCACATGTCGGGACACGCCCGACCACACTTTCCCTCCATTTGCCCAAAACTCTCACATGCCCTCTCTCGCCTCTCTACCTCCACCATGGCCGGCGACCCGATGAATCCCGGCGCCCCGCCCGCGGCCGCGTGGCCTGCTGCGAATAAGAAGGGTACCAAGAAGTCATGGTCGGAGCTCACACCAGCGGAGGTTGCCAAGATCGACGTCGAGTCGGCCAAGAGGAGGAACCAACGGGCAAAGGACAAGGAGAGGAAGGTCGTTGTGGGCTACGCCGTCGAGGCCACCGCACTGCGTGCGATGCAGCACCAGGTGGACGTCGACGACAAGGAATCCATCATTGCCAAGGTGCACACCCTCCTCATGATAGGGTTGTGCCGACCCCCGCTGGCCATTCTCTCGGTTGCTACCATGGCCGTGGTAGCCAGCAAAGGCTCATCGGCCACTCGTCCACCACATCACCGTTCCCCGAGCTCGTCCGTCATGCCTGAGACATGTCGGGCACCCCCGCTCCACGGCCATGGACAGACATGGTTCTCCACCTTGCCGGACTGCAGTGTGGTTGCTCCGGCCACACCCGCGGGCATCATCGACCTCAACGTCACACTAGGGTACAGCGGCGCTGGCCAGCCGTCCAACGGTACGCAAAGGAAGCAGCATCGGTCCTTCCTGGCGACGAACATGGCCGGCGCCCACAGGCTATTCGACGAAATGCCAATGCCGACGGCCATGGACGACGACCCTGAATACTAGGCGTTCATGGTGAACGTCATCTTTGAGAGTCATGGTAAGGCCTTCCACATCGATGGCCACGCCCAAGGTTTTGATCCCGATGCCACCCAAAGCCATGACAGCCGCGACCAGTATGAAGACACTGAATTTGGCAGCCATGATGAAGATGAGGACGACCATGGCAACTCTTGACATGAAGATGATGACTTGTATTGTGAAGATGAGGAAGAAGAGGTCGACACTTCGGCCGAGCCTTTGTTGTTTATCGATGAGCTCACCCAAATGGCCGAGGCACAAAAGAGAAGGAAAAGCATTCGCATGGGTTGTACACCCAAGATGAGGACACTTCGATTTGTGAGAGTTTGATGGAGATAGGCCAAGATCCCATGAAAGATGCCGAGAAAAAAGGATCCGTCTTTTGGACAAGATTTCACAAGAAATTTTATGAGCGAAGGAAGTTTGCCCCCTACCAATTTGCGAGCATCCGCGACATCAACTCAATCCAAAAGAGATGGGGGTTCATCCAACAAGAATGCAACAAGTGTTGTGTCGCACTTGAGAACGTTCAAGCCCATCCCGTGAGCGGCATATAGGCCTTGGTGACTTGGTATGATCCTCTCTTTTTTCATCATGTGTCCATTCATATTAGCATGCCATTTATGTTTCATGCATATTGTGTCCTTTCTTGTTACAATTGTGGCCGCATCTTCGATTGTGTAGGCATTCCAATCTTTGGAGGCCTTCAAGGCCCGACACAAGAACAAGTCCTTTACTCTCACACATTATCGGTCGCTCATCAAAGATTTCCCCAAGTTCAAGGACCAATATGCCGCTCGTAAGAAGAAAGGAGGGAAGCATGTTATGGACGAGGAAGGGAGCTTGCTGAAGAGGCCGAGGGGGGAAGACAAGCTCAAAAGCCGACGAGAAGCGTGATGCGTCCTCCATAGCTTTGCAAGGAACTTTGGAGAATATGATGAGCCAGAAGGAAATGAGGGAAGAGAGGAGGAGAAAATGAAGATATACCTAGATCTTCAAACAAAGAATATTGACATGGAGGAGGCCGTGAAGAAGAGAAAGCCTGACATCAAGGAGGTCGCTCAACTCAAGAAGCTTGAGATCGAGGCCACCAATGCCGAGACCAAGGCCAAGGAGGTGGCACTCGCGTTCATGACCGTCGACAAGAACAACATGTCATCGGAGAGGAAGGCTTGGTTCGTGAACCGACATAAAGAGATGTTTGCTCGCGACGGCCTGAACTAGGTGAGACCACGACCATGATGGCTGTCAATTTTAAAGGCTGGCTATTGTGTCGGATGGTGGCTTTGTTGCCGGCCCCAAAAAAACTTGTCATTCTGAAGGCTAGCTCGTGTGCCGGCCGCTGGCTTTGTTGCCGGCCCCAAAAGTTCTTCATTTTGAAGGCTAGCTGTGTTGCCGGCTGCTAGCTTTGTTGCTGACGTGATACTTGGATGACCATTCTGTAAGCCACTAGCTTTGTTGCCGACTGGCATTAACTGGCGAGAGCGCGGTCCCTGGCGTGAACTATGGCCATTTAACTACACCCTTTGTTCTTTTTATATTTTTGCATGCACGGCGGATGAGATGTGGCCGCGTGTTGGGCGCGCGGCCGCCATATCCAAAAATCCGGACGGAGACGGCTCTATTGCCACCGCGAAACGGACAAAAAACGGACGTTCGTTTGGGGTCGTGCGTTGCAGTTAGCCTAATATCATCCCTAGATCGCAACACTCGCATGGAAGAAAGAAGACCAAACATCCTCTCAGTCTTTGCCCACTCCTCGTTGCCCAAAGGAGACAGACGGGCTATGGTCTATGCAGAACAACGTCATGCCACTCAGACCCGAGATTTTTTTTCAAAACTATCACATTTTTTATAGCAAATTCGGAAACTATAGCACCCAATGCAAAAAAGCAAAACTATGACCCTGTCGGCCTCGTGTGGGCCGAAGAGGGTGTTTTCGGTCGGCGGTTGGCCGAAAAGGACTCTTTGGTCATGCATTGGCCGAAGAGATCCGTAGCTGGGCCGAAAAGGCCTTTTTGGTCAAAAGTAGGCCGAAAAGTCCCTGGGCCCATATTTTCGCGTGAACGGGAGGCTGAAGTTGCATGGCTGCGCTCTTGGGCTTATGTTAGGCCGAAATGTTTTTTTTATTTTGATTTATGAATGTTGTGCAACCATTGCCCATCTTAGACATTGAAAAGATATATTTTTGCGCAACCCTTTCCCTCAGTATCCCCCCCCCCCAACTCTTTCCCTCAATATGTTCCTGCCACCCGTTTCCCGCCATATATTCCCGCCAACCCTTTCCCTCCATACCGCAGCCGTTCTTTTCCGCCATTTTCTCCTCTCTACTTATAAAACCCCCATTCACACGGAGGTGGATAAGCAGTCAAGTTTAGTGTAGTCGAGATGTCCGATTATCGTTTTGATCGTAATTTTCACCCTGGGATGAGCAAATGTCTTCTTAGGCTAGCCACCGATTTTAGGATGGACAATAGGATAGTTCCATGGGACGAACTCATCGGTAGTGACACCATACTGAATGAGTTGGCTCACGCATTACGTAGGTCTGGGTGCCTGAAAGGACCTATGAGGAGGTACGTAAAGAACTTCTTAGGTTGCATGAAAGGTGAAAGAAGGTAGGGCAGACGAAGAGTGAAAACTTCATAAGGACTGCAGTAGAGCATACATATTTATGGACTGCCGACAGCGAAGACGAAAACGGTATCTTTATGCCGAGCACTAATGCCAAGAGTACCGCACCGTCGAAGGGCAAAAGTACCGCATCATCGAAGGGCAAGAGTCCATATGGTCGGAACTACCCACGATTCAAGTTGCAAGAAGAAGAAGAGATGATCCAGTTAGCGGCAAGAGTCCATATGGTCAGACGCATCGCAAGAGTACCACACGAACCCTAGAGCGTTCGCGCGTTCTTCTAGTTTCTACAATTTGGTGCTAATGTCCATATGCCTCCCATGACGGCGTCATGTGTTGTTGACGCATCGCAGGTGCGCACTTGTGTCCATCGCGAGCTCGGAACATCCATTCCTCTCACTGAACACATCAAACGGCCATCTCAGAAGGATCAGGCTACTGATCGTGGCATTTTACTTCACGAGAAGTATAGCGACCATGGCTGGATGATCAAGCTGACATATTTGCTTCGTCTGAGCTAGTAGTGCTATTGTAGCAGCATTTTCTCAAAGCATGTGCAATTATGCATTTGTCCAAAAAAAAAGCCGCGGGACCAAGATAAAAATGCATTGGGCAAGTTGCGTGTGCGTGTGCTTTCCTCCCTCTTGGAAGGCACATCTCTTGGGAGTGGGACCATTCAGTGATAGGTAAAGGTTGATGAACAAGTTGTGAAAGTTATTCCTCTTTTCTCGTTGTGCATTCAAGTCTTATCTTCTATTTTCTCTGTTCACAAATATAAGATGGTTTGGATATTTGTGAACAGACTAAAATGAGTGAACAAGCACACTTAACATGTCTATATACATCCGATTCACAAAATAATTATAGAAATTTTATATTTTTGAACAAAGGGATACTACCCAAGATTCGAGTTGCAAAAGAAGAGATGATCCAGTTAATGAAAAAACCAGATTCAAAAACCATACATCTCTCAGTTAAGTAAGGAAAACCGAACGAAAAAAATATGTAAATGTTTAAGTTCAACTTACCAAGAAGCTATGTTAGTTCCCGTTGATCCAGCATCAGTTGTTTGTCTATCAATTTCTCAGTCTTTTCCTCAGTTTCAGATGCCAACTACACGAGAACCCAAGTCTGAAACAGGACATAGAAGAAGACACAACTTGTCTATCAGGCAGTTCAACTTATCTGATAAATAAAGTTTCCGTTGAAGGTATCCAGTGCAATGATGCAAAATCAGCGAAGCCGACGGGGACAGTCGGTCAGCGTCGTTCATGCCAGGTTGTCTGGGATTAGCTGTTGATGCGAGCAAATCAACCATTCTTTTTAAGTGGTACTGATGATGAGTAGTAGATACATGATTAGTAAACAAAATGGATTGTGAGTACACGCCGAAAGCCTTAAGCGTACATTAGTGTTATAAAACTATCCGACGAATAAACAACTTCGGCGAAAACATCACACTCACGGGTTCGCAACGTTTGACTAAAGAAGAGCGTGCAAGAAAAGGTGCAATTTTGAAGTAGCGGATGACATAGACTAAACGAAATCTAGTCCAGAGTAAGTGGCAGGCAGAAAGCATAGATGTGAAACCAAAGTCGTGCAAAGTATAATAAATTACTACTACTAGTAGCCAGAGGATTTCGATGAAGAAAACTTGTTGGTAGCAAGAAAATACAAGCAACTCGGAAAAGTCTATACTAGATTTTCCAATCGCGAGAGCGAGACGGCACGCAATTGAGATCATAGGATAGCATCTACAGCCGGCGCCTCAAACCCTTCTTAAACGATCGGGCATGGTCAATGGTCGGTTAAAAAAAAATCTAGACGGGCGTCTCAAACCGCCTCAAACGTCCGGTCTGACAGACACCTCTCATATGCAGCCAAATATGGGGTGAACATTGGCTAGCCCAAGCTTACCGGGTGTGTCCGCCACGTCGGACCTAATAAAATTGCACCAAATCCCCCCTCCGGCCTACACGATTTCACTTGCTCCTCTCTGCTCTCTCCTCCACGTCGGACGTCTACTAACTCTGCAGCCACTCTTGTCCCGGACTGCACCTTGCCTTCTATATGTTTGACTCATTGCCTGACTAGGTTTTCGATGAAATTTTCGTAGGCAGAAGAATGGATTCTGATGGTTGTCGGACGAGCAGTATTGAGCTTGATGAAATGATTTCAAAAGAGCCAGGCAGTAACCATTGCTCGCTTTGTGAGGGATATGGACTGTCACTAGGAATCTTCTATGTTGATAAGCAGAGAAGATTCGTAGTGACATTATATATCCTTCTGAAAGGGTGCAATGATGATCGAAGCTTACCGCTTTTGGACGACGCGGCTATTTAAGCCGGTCGCGTCGACGTGCGGGTAAACCCCTAACCCCACTGGCCCAACACGGATGTTACATTTACATTGAAAATCTTAAGTACGAACAATTTATTTGGTGTTTAAAGAACTCGCCGACCCAACACAGACTAAACATCCAAAATGATTGATGTGCATGTGTTTGCATGCATGTGGTGTTTTAAAATAGGGCTCATGATTGCAAATGACAAAAACTGAGGTCCGTTCGGTCACTATCCGCGGGCGTGTCTTGGCACACCCACAGACATATAGGGACCCGGATTTGCCTACCGTGGTTGTAGATGCTCTTACCACGTCAAACAGGGAATTCAAATCGAGGTGGTCACCACTCACAACATCTCTAATCGATTCCTTAAAAACATATAACTCCTTATTTTAAGTAGATTTTTAGCCTTATTTTGAGTAGTTAACTACACCTAATCGAATCCTCAAACTTCTAGCAGATCAAAATTTGAAGGACACGTGTGAGTATGTATCCTGAGACAGAGTGCACGTCATGGAAGCCGCAAATGATGGTTGTCGATGCGGCTGCTTGGCAGGGTGCGTCGGAAGAAGGAAGAAGGAAGATGAAGAGAGACTTTCATGTGGGGCCGGTTTGTTTGAGGAGTTAAATTTGAGATTTCAATTAGGTCTAGCCATAATTTAACTCCTCCAAATTTGAAGGAGTTATTTGAGGAAGCGTATAAGGAGTTAAATTATAAGGCCCCCGCTAGAGATGGTCTCACCACCCTTCTCTTGGGACTTGTTTGCAGTTCTCTGAAGTAATTTTTTTTATTAATAGAAAAATCATCGGGATCTACCTCGAGTGATGCACATAATGTTTTATTAACGGGATAATTAGATTTATGCCCCTAGTTGTGTTCCACTCATCTGTTTTACCCCTAATTCTCAAAAGTCACCAGTTCTGTCCAAGTCACTTTGCTGCTCTTATGCTTTTGCCCTTTGACCGTTTGACCGTCAGTTTGAAAACTTCATAACTAATTCATACTAAATCAAAAAAATGCAAATAAGATACCAAAATGTTCAAAAAACATCACCTATATGTCAGTGTCATTTGCATTCATGAAAAAAGTGTTGGAAAGTGCCCATCCGAGTTTTAGCTCTTATGCTACCATCATGAATAGTAAAATCTAAAAAAGTTCAAAAAAATTCAAAAAAATTGGTGGCAAAGAATGACAAATGTTTTAAGTGCCTGCCAAGTTTCATCAGCGAATAACATTCGTGGGTGCCGCAGCAAAAAAACAATCAGCACTCCAAAATAGATTTTTTTCCACGACTTCCACGAATGTCGTTCCCTAATGAAACTTGGCAAGCACTTAGAACATTTGTTGTTCTTTGCCACCATATTTTTTTTGAATTTTTTTGAATTTTTTTAGAATTCACTATTCATGGTGGTATCAAAAGAGCTAAAACTCGGATGTGCACTTTCCAACACTTTTTTCATGAATGCAAATGACACTGACATATAGGTGATGTTTTTCTGAACATTTTGGTATCTTATTTGCATTTTTCTGATTTAGTATGAATTAGTTATGAAGTTTTCAAACTGATGGTCAAACGGTCAAAGGGCAAAAGCATAAGAGGAGCAAAGTGACTTGGACAGAACCGGTGACTTTTGGGAATTAGGGGTAAAACAGACGAGTGGGACACAACTATGGGCATAAATCTAATTATCCCTTTATTAATCGTCTCAATATTTACAAGATTGAGGTATACAATAATTCAACAAGGAAATTAAAAGATGCTTATGGTTGTCCAAAGGGCAGAAGGGAAAAAAGTAGGCAAAAAAAGCCAAGCATGCATCACATATTCTACTAACACGCTGCCAACCAAATCGGTTGAATAAATCCCGAGTGGCCATCTCCCATTGATTGTGCTCAAAGACTATGGGCGCCCGCTCCCACTCCTTGTGAAGTAAGTACCACACATGGACCCCACTAATGACCTCGAGATAGCCTAAAAGTGGAACTTTTTCTCTGTTAAAGTTGCATCGTTCCAAATAGCACAAAGTAGAGCAAAAACTCCCACATGGATCTGAGACTTCAACTTGGGATGAACCATAATTAACCAGTTTTGACATATTACTCATGGGTAGAGGTAACTAAAAGTCATGGCCCCAGTGCCATAGCATCTTGGAAAATGGGAGTGAAGAAATAGGTGTTGAATCAATTCCCCATCAAGTTAAGGTTCCATATATGAGATTTCCCCATTCTTATCAGCTCTCCTCCTCCCCCAAGTGTCAAAACTCCAATCCATTTGGGAAAAACTATCCCATGGATCTAGGGTTCATATATTGACCTCCTCCACTGTTCCTCTCCTCTCTCATCCCTCCATAGCACTGGCTGTTTTGGGTGGGATTTGAGCATTTTTGTGTTCTTGATTTGCATTTGTTGCATCGGTTTGAGCTCTTCACATCGATTTGTTCGAGTGAGAGCCCGTGAGTTTGTTACTCTTGGAGGCCACCGCTTTCTAGACTGTTTGATGGTTGTTTCCTCGGTGACCTCTTCGTGGAGATTGTGAAGATGCCCAAGGTTCTCCTTTGTGAGGATTGTGAAGTTATCTTTGAGCTTTCCATCTCGGGAGTGGAGGAAGAAGCTAACCATAGTGGTTGGGAATCGCCTTCATGGTGATATCTCAAGGAGAGAATAGGGTGAGGCTTCATGATGTTGGTGCGCCTTCATGGTAACATCCATCCCTCCGACAGATACTCGAGTGTCGGTGGATACTTGAACTTCGGTAACAAATCGATAGTCTCTTGTCCCCTTTACTTTCTGAAATTCATAATTGCTATTATTGATACATCTTGTGCTCAGTGTGAATTGTTAGCTTGTAACATTCATCTCCATATATTGTGATATTAGTTGTGCAATATTGCTTACTTATACTTGTGTATATCATTCATTTTCATATCTTGTGATACTTGTGTAAACTCATATTGCTTACTTGTGCTTGCGTGTATTATGCATTTTCATATCTTGTGTAAACTTGTAGGCTTACTTCTGCTTCCTAGTATCCTCATAGTGCTCATCTTGTTTATCTTACGTAGTTGGTGCATTTAGTTGAGCCTAGTATATTTAGGATTTGTGCTTGGAAAGTATCTGCCTAGTTTTTTTTTTGTATCAGGATTAAGCCAAATATGTAAAAGTTTTAAGATGCCTATTCACCCCCTCTAGGCGACATCTTGGTCCTTTCACCGGGCACTTCTGCCACGTCAGACCAGAAAAATAGGACCCATCTCAAATTCCACCAAATTGACCAAGTCCACCAAGTCCACCAAATCCACTGTCCTCCTCCCACATTTGTCCTCCATTTCCCGTGTCTGAGTCATTGCCATTCTCCACCCTTTCTCCCCCATCCTCCGTCCTCCATCCTAGCTGTCATCATCAGGTATCCCGCCCCCCCCCCCCACCGCTAGCCTGGATGATGCCTCGGTGTCGTTCGTGGGGATGAACTGCAAGGCGGAGAACCTTGCCCGGAGGGAGTGGTGAAGGAAGTAGTGCGAGTTAGAAGCAATAGCAAAGGAAGTACTGATAAGGAGGTTGTGGATATCTGGGAGGATGTGTCCCCTACACTGCACCAGGTCGCCCCGCGCACGTCCGCCCTGCCCCCGACAAGGAACCCACCGTTCGCACCGCTGATGACTGATGACAATCCGACATCCGATTGGGCGATTCTGGGTGGATTTACGCAATTGGAGGGACCGGAGATGGTGTGCGACTCACCGCAACTACAATGAGCGTGGACAAGCACGAGCAGCGCCGGCACCAGGTCTGCCTAAGTCATGTTCAATGGAATGTTGCAGCAAAACACAATACATTTTTTGCTGCATTTTGTATCGCCTTGTTCGTTATTCACTATGCCATTGGATAAATTCTTGCATATGTCATCGGATCATTAGTAGCATACCTCTATGCTGGAATCATGATCATTTTAGGATAATATCATCTTTGACATAATCAATGAGGGTCAAGAGCCTACATACCCTATGGGATATGACTTGGGCGATATTAATTATCCTACGTTCAATGTTGGGGGAACATCGTGCACTAGTAAGAAGAAAATGGCAAAGATACCCAAGGCAAGTGTTCTGACATTCAAAACATTTGAGGATGTTTTGTTGGTTGAATCCTGGTTGGACACAAACATGGATCCTATATGTGTCATGAAGCAAAAGGGCAACAAATATTGAGAGAAGATCCACAAGTACCATGAAAACAAAGAATATATGGATGCGCGTCCTATCAATACCACCTGTAGTGTGACATCTCTCCAACATTGAGGGTCCATCATCCAAGTCAACACAAACAAGTTTGTCGGCCACTATGCTTCTGTGCTTGGCTGGAATCAAAGTGGGATTGGAGCCACAAGTCACGTAAGTTGAATTGCTTCATTTTATCAAAATTTGCATTGCTATGTTGCATTCACATGATTGCTTATTGTTTGATAGATGGTGTTGGCAATCACTTTATACCAACAAACTCACAATTAGCCATTCCGCTTTAGCCATTGTTGGATGAAATTGAATGGCAAACCAAAATGAATATAACTTGTGGAAGACCTCAAGACTGGCAACAAGAGATTGAAGAAAAATAATGGCGCAAGCTCCCAGCAATCCATTGGATTGGATAAGGAATAGGAAGAAGTTGTAGGGGAGAATGGGCAAGCCACCATGCCAATGAATAACTGACAAGTGATGGGAAATAAGTGGGAGAAGGGGAGGGTCGTCCGTGATGCTGCGGCGACAGAAATGTCAACCACGTGGACGGACATTTTTCCACAAGGGGGGAGAAGAAAGAGGAGAGGTACAAACTCATGTTGGATGCACAAAAAGAGGATGGATTGGGACTGGGAGAGGGCGAATAATAAGTTGCAAATTGAGAGGGACCAAATAGAATTGGAGAAGAAAGAGGTGTCAAAAAAGAGCTTGAGAAGGCCCGAACTTTTGGAGCAATAGAGCTTGATAAGGAGCTCTTGCAACTTCCTCCAGACACGGAAGATTCGGGGATAATGTTGGCGGATGAAAGCTTTTGGATGTAGAAGGCAAGGAGAGGCTTGAGGTGGGAGTGGAGAAGGAGATCAACCTTCATAGGGTGTACGAGGCGGTGAGAGCAGCAACCGAAGAAGCAAATACATGGATGGCGACCTTGGCAAAGAACGCGACACGGATGGCGGCCGGTGAAGGTGAGTGATTGATCATGTTGGCCAGCCTAGCTCGGACTTTGGATTTTATTTTGATGTGTCTGGATTCTTGAACTATGATTTATTTGTTTTGTTGTATTATTGAATTGTGATGATCTTTTGTTATATGATCGACGTACATGGATTTAAAAGTTTGATATGTGGATCATGACTGTCCAGCATGATATTTGAGGGACCGTCCGACATTGTACGGGGTAATGCACGAGCACTCCACAAATATTTAGAGGGTCGGATTTCTTTTTAGGGAATTTAGAGCATCTATAACCGGACCTCTTAAACCTGCCTCATAAGCCTGGGCTGGCGCCCGATCATTGTCCGGTCATGATTTTTTGACCCAGACGGGCCCCTCAAACGACCCTCAAACACCCGGGCTGACCGGCACCCCTATATCCAAATATGGGGCGGATATGGGGGCGCCCGGGCGCGCCTGCCACGCCGACCTGACGGCATGGCCCCACACGGAAATGCCCGAAAACCCGGCAGTCCTACGGACGTTGCGTCCCTCGTCGCGGTGTGAACGTCACGTGGTGCCGCTCCCGCTCACTGCCCAAGACGAAATCCTTCTATTTAAGCTGGCCGGCATCCCGCACTCCTAACCCAACCCCCTCTCCCCTCTCTGAGTTGTGATACGTCTCCAACGTATCTATAATTTTTGATTGCTCCATGCTACTTTATCTACTGTTTTGGGCAATATTGGGCTTTATTATCCACTTTTATATTATTTTTGGGACTAACCTATTAACCGGAGGCCCAGCCCAGATTTGCTGTTTTATGCCTATTTCAGTATTTCGAGGAAAAGGAATATCAGACGGAGTCAAAACAGAACGAAATCAACTAGAGAAGTTATTTTTGGAAGGAAAGCAACCCAGGTAACTTGGAGTGCACGTCAGGGGAGATACGGGCTGCCCACGAGGGTGGGGGGCGCGCCCACCCACCCCCCCCCCCGGGCGCGCCCCCTACCTCGTGGGGCCCCCGTAGCTCCACCGACGTACCCCTTTCACCCATATATACCTACGTACCCTAAAACTTCCAGAACAGAAGATAGATCGGGAGTTCCGCCACCGCAAGCCTCTGTAGCCACCAAAAACCTCTCGGGAGCCCGTTCCGGCACCCTGCCGGAGGGGGATCCCATCACCGGTGGCCATATTCATCATCCCGGTGCTATCCATGACGAGGAGGGAGTAGTTCACCCTCGGGGCTGAGGGTATGTACCAGTAGCTATGTGTTTTGATCTCTCTCTCTCGTGTTCCATCTATGGCACGATATTGATGTATCCCGAGCTTTGCTATTGTAGTTGGATCTTATGATGTTTCTCCCCCTCTACTCTCTTGTGATGAATTGAGTTTCCCCTTTGAAGTTATCTTATTGGATTGAGTCTTTTATGAGAACACTTGATGTATGTCTTGCCGTGATTATCTGTGGTGACAATGGGATATCATGTGCCACTTGATGTATGTTTTGGTGATCAACTTGCGGGTTTCGTGACATTGGGAACCTATGCATAGGGGTTGGCACACGTTCTTGACTCTCCGATAGAAACTTTGGGGCACTCTTTGAAGTACTTTTATGTTGGTTGGATGAATCTGAGATTGTGTGATGCATATCGTATAATCATGCCCACGGATACTTGAGGTGACAATGGAGTATCTAGGTGACATTAGGGTTTTGGTTGATTTGTGTCTTAAGGTGTTATTCTAGTACGAACTCTTTTATAGATTGATCCGAAAGAATAACTTTGAGGTGGTTTCGTACCCTACCATAATCTCTACGTTTGTTCTCCGCTATTAGTGGCTTTGGAGTGACTCTTTGTTGCATGTTGAGGGCTTGTTATATTATCTATCTATGTTATTATTGTTGAGAGAACTTGCACTAGTGAAAGTATGAACCCTAGGCCTTGTTTCCTATCATTGCAATACCGTTTACGCTCACTTTTATCATTAGTTACCTTGCTGTTTTTATTATTTCAGATTACAAAAACCTTTATCTACTATCTATTTTGCACTTGTATCACCATCTCTTCGCCGAACTAGTGCACCTATACAATTTACCATTGTATTGGGTGTGTTGGGGACACAAGAGACTCTTTGTTATTTGGTTGCAGGGTTGTTTGAGAGAGACCATCTTCATCCTACGCCTCCTACGGATTGATAAACCTTAGGTCATCCACTTGAGGGAAATTTGCTACTGTCCTACAAACCTGTGCACTTGCAGGCCCAACAACGTCTACAAGAAGAAGGTTGTGTAGTAGACATCAAGCTCTTTTCTGGCGCCGTTGCCGGGGAGGTGAGTGCTTGAAGGTATATCTTTAGATCTTGCAATCGAATCTTTTTGTTTCTTGTTTTAGCACTAGTCTAGTTTATGAAAGAAAATTACAAAAAAATGGAGTTAAGTTTGTCTCATACACTTCACCTTTTTCATATCTTTTGTGAGTATGATGGAAAGGATAATTGTGATCAAGTGCTAGAAGAAGAAATCTCTAAATTGTTTGGCACTAAATCTTTGAATGATGAGCACGATTGCAATGTTGTTAGTACGAATTCTTTGAATATCCATGATGCTAATGATGATTGCACTAGTTATGATGAAAATGCCTCCTATAAGCATGTCAATTTTTGTGGAGTGCATTGGGCTTGCAAGGACACACCAAATAGGGAAGATAGATATTGCAAGAGGCATAAGTACTTAGAAACTAAATGGTTGCAAGAAAGGCTAGATGCATGTGCTGAAAATTTATTTTTTCTTAGCCATACTTGTGAACTTTGCAATGAACGTGATCATTTTAGTACCCAATGCAAATTGTTTCATGATCGTATCGTGTCCAAAAATTGTGATGACTTGATTTCCCTTGCACATCATAACGAGCTTAGTTTGCTCTTGGGTTATGAAGAAATAAAACGTATAACTAAGATTATTCCAGAATTTGCCCTTGATAGAATTCTTCATTTTGATCTAGAAGAAATTTATATGTATTGTGCGGTGAATTGCATTGAAAATCCTTATATTGCCAATTACATAAAGAAAAGAAACAAATAGAAGATGAAGAGAATACTAATGAAAGGGAAGAGACTTCCCAATATCCTCCTATTATTTCTTATGATGAATCAGGTAACGAGGAGGAGCTTTCTATTCAACCAATCTCATCAATAAGGAGCTCAAAGAGGAAGGTTGAACCCACACATAATGTGAAGAAGAAAAAGAAAAGAAGGAGCAACAAAGGTAGAAAGGTATCCCTCCCAAATGATGTTGCTCCTACTACTCATTGTGATGATGATAATTGCTATACTATTGGTGCTATCAATATTTTTAATGATGAGAGTGATTATGCTTATGATATGAAAGGGCCCAAGCTTGGGGAAGCTATGTTTGATGAGGATGAAATATTTGAGAATATATTTGCTGGAATTAATGTTTGTCCCAAGCTTGGGGATGCTATGTTTAATGAAGATGATATTTTTAGCATCCCAAGTTTTGATATGCAAAGTTGTTATGATGATAGCATGCCTCCTACCTATGATGATTATATTGATGAAAGTGGGTTCGGAAGAGTGTCAACTTTAGGAAGTAGTGATCCCACTATTTTGGAGGATGTTGAATTTTATTGTGATGAATATGAAAGTGGATTTGGAAGAGTGTCAACTTTATTTAGTGATTCCACTATCTTGGGAGAGGTTTCAATCGATTATGATGAGAACGAAGTTGCTACTTATGATGATTATTGTGATGAAACTTATGCTATAAAAAGTAGTGATGATTATATTTACAAATCTTGTCATGATTATGATTACCCTTTTTCTGAACATTACTCTTTTAATGTGGAAACAATTTTTAGTGTTCAAGTCTCTTATGATACTCCCACTATTCCGAATGAGAAGAATTTTGCTTATGTGGAGAGTAGTAAATTTTCTATGCTTGTAGATCATGAAAAGAATACTTTAGGTGCTGGTTATATTGTTGAATTCATTCATGATGCTACTGAAAATTATTATGAGGGAGGAACATATGCTTGTAGGAATTGCAATAATATCAAGTTTCCTCTCTATGTGCTTAAAGTTTTGAAGCTATGCTTGTTTTACCTTCCTATGCTAATTGATTATTGTTCCCATAAGTTGTTTGCTCACAAAATCCCTATGCATAGGAAGTGGGTTAGACTTAAATGTGCTAGTCATATGCTTCATGATGCTCCCGTTATGTTTCAATTCTTATCTTTTATGTGAGCATCATTGTCATCATCATGCCTAGCTAGAAAGGCATTAAAGAAAAGCGCTTGTTGGGAGACAACCCAATATTTATCTTACTGTTTTTGTGTGTTCACATGATTATTCTACTGTAGTAATCATGTTTTATAGCTTTTTTTCAATAAAGTGCCAAGTAAGACCTTTAGGATGGCTTACGGTGATAGTTGTGTTGATCCTGCTGAAAATCAGAAACTTTTGCACCCAGTAAATTAGTTTTGTTATTCACAGAAACGTGCTTCTGATCTGATTCTTTTTGCTCTGGATTGGTACACGAATTTCTTAGGACTTCCTAATTTGGTAGGATTTTTGGAGTTCCAGAAGTATACGTTTGATACAGATTACTACAGATTGTTCTGTTTTTGACAGATTCTGTTTTCTATGTGTTGTTTGCTTATTTTGATGAATCTATGGCTAGTAATAGTGGTATGAACCATAGACAAGTTGAAGTACAGTAGATATTACACCAATATGAATTTATAATGAGTTCATTACAGTACCTAAGTGGTTGTTTTATTTTCTTATACTAACGGAGCTTACGAGTTTTCTGTTGAGTTTTGTGTTGTGGAGTTTTCAAGTTTTGGGTAAAGATTCGATGGACTATGGAATAAGGAGTGGCAAGAGCCTAAGCTTGGGGATGCCCAAGGCACCCCAAGGTAATATTCAAGGACAACCAAGAGCCTAAGCTTGGGGATGCCCCGGATGGCATCCCCTCTTTCGTCTTCGTTCATCGGTAACTTTACTTGGAGCTATATTTTTATTCACCACATGATATGTGTTTTGCTTGGAGCGTCATTTATTTTGTTAGTTTTTGCTTGCTGTTATTTAGATAATGTTTTTCATCTTTAGTTTCAATAAAGAAGTCAAGGATAGCCTTTGCCATGCTTATTTTGCTAGTATACATGTTGCTGTTTGAAAACAGAAAGTTTACCGCTGTTGCAAAAATTCCCTAGAAAAGTCAGAGAGTGGTATAATGTTGAATCTTTTTGCATATTGAGCTCTGATAAATTTATTACAGTGGGAATTTTAGTTCATAATTTTTAGATTCAGGGAAGTATTGATACTCTTGCATTCTTTACAGACTGTACTGTTTTGGCAGATTGCTGTTATGGTTGCATTGTTTGCATATGTTTGCTTGTTTAATGATTCTATTTGAGGATAGGAGTATTAAATATGCAGAGGCATTTAGTATGCAATGTTGAATAATAATTTTAGTGATTTGTTACAGTAGAAAATGATAAGGTTTTGCATTGGTTTATACTAACCTATCTCACGAGTTCTTGTTGAGTTTGTTGTGAATGAAGCTTTTGATAAAAAGAGAAACCATGATATGAGAGGAATTAAGGAGACACAAAAGTTCAAGCTTGGGGATGCCCAAGGCACCCCAAGATAATATTTCAAGAAGTCTCAAGCATCTAAGCTTGGGGATGCCCCGGTAGGCATCCCACCTTTCTTCTTCAACAACTATCGGTTAGTATCGGTTGAGCCTAAGTTTTTGCTTCTTCACATGAGTTGTGCTATCCTTGCAATGTAGTTTTCTTTAGCTTTGCTTGCTGTTTGAATAAAGTATCAAGATCTGAAATTCTTAAATGAGAGAGAGTCTTCATATAGTTGCATAATTATTTAGCTACTCATTGACCTTCACTTATATCTTTCGGAGTAGTTTGTCATTTGCTCTAGTGCTTCACTTATACCTTTTAGAGCATGGTGGTAGTTTTACTTTGAAGAAACAGATGAACTCTCATGCTTCACTTAGATTATTTTGAGATTCGTTAATAGCATGGTAATTTGCTTAATATTAATATACTTGGTATTCAAGATATGTGAAACTTTCTTTTGAGTGAATTGAATACTAAGATAAGTTTGATGCTTGATAATTGTTTTGAGATATGGAGGTGATAATATCAAAGTCGTGCTAGTTGGGTGATTATGAATTGAAGAAATGCTTGTGTTGAAGTTTGCAAGTCCCGTAGCATGCACGTATGGTTAAAGTTGTGTAACAAATTTGAAACATGAAGTGTACCTGGCTTGTGCATCCTTATGAGTGGCGGTCGGGGACGAGCGATGGTCTTTTCCTACCAATCTATCCCCCTAGGAGCATGCGCGTAGTACTTGATTTTTGATGACTTCTAAATTTTTGCAATAAGTATATGAGTTCTTTTGACTAATGTTGAGTCCATGGATTATACGCACTCTCACCTTTCCGCCTTTGCTAGCCTCTTCGGTACCGTGCATTGCCCTTTCTCACCTTGAGAGTTGGTGAAAACTTCACCGGTGCATCCAAACCCTGTGATACGATACGCTCTATCACACATAAACCTCCTTATATCTTCCTCAAAACAGCCACCATACCTACCTATCATGGCATTTCCATAGCCATTCCGAGATATATTGCCATGCAACTTCCATCATCATCATCATGACATACATTACTTTTGTCATATTGCCATTGCATGATCATGTAGTTGACCGTATTTGTGGCAAAGCCACCATGCATTATTTTCATACATGTCACTCTTGATTCATTGGACCATCCCGGTACACCGCCGGAGGCATTCATATAGAGTCATATCTTGTTCTAAGTTTCGAGTTGTAATCCTTATGTTGTAATCAATAGAAGTGTGATGATCATCATTATTAGAGCATTGCCCAAAAAAAAGAGAAAGGCCAAAGAAAAAAAGAAGGCCCAAAAAAAAAAAGGGCAATGCTACTATCTCTTTTTCCACACTTGTGCTTCAAAGTAGCACCTTGTTCTTCATGTAGTGAGTCTCATATATTTTGCTTCAAAGTAGCACCTTGTTCTTCATGTAGTGAGTCTCATAAGTTGTCTTTTTATACTAGTGGGAATTTTTCATTATAGAACTTGGCTTGTATATTCCTACGATGGGCTTCCTCAAATGCCCTAGGTCTTCATGAGCAAGCGAGTTGGATGCACACCCACTAGTTTTCTTTTGTTGAGCATTCATAGCTCTAGTGCATCCGTTGCATGGCAATCCCTACTCCTCATGTTGACATCAATTGATGGGCATCTCCATAGCCCGTTGATTAGCCTCGTCAATGTGAGACTTTCTCCTTTTTTGTCTTCTCCACACAATCCCCATCATCATATTCTATTCCACCCATAGTGCTATATCCATGGCTCGCGCTCATGTATTGCGTGAAGGTTGAAAAAGTTTGAGATTATTTAAGTATGAAACAATTGCTTGGCTTGTCATCGGGGGTATAGAAGTTGGGAACATCTTTGTGTGACGAAAATGAAGCATAGCCTAACTATATGATTTTGTAGGGATGAACTTTCTTTTGCCATGCTATTTCGAGAAGACATGATTACTTTTATTAGTATGCTTGAAGTATTACTATTTTTGTGCCAATATGAACTTTTGTCTTGAATCTTTCGGATCTGAATATTCATGCCACAATTAAGAAGATTTACATTGAAATTATGCCAAAGTATCACTCAGCATCAAAAATTCTTTTTTATCATTTACCTACTCGAGGACGAGCAGGAATTAAGCTTGGGGATGCTTGATACGTCTCCAACGTGTCTATAATTTTTGATTGCTCCATGCTACTTTACCTACTGTTTTGGGCAATATTGGGCTTTATTATCCACTTTTATATTATTTTTGGGACTAACCTATTAACCGGAGGCCCAGCCCAGATTTGTTGTTTTATGCCTATTTCGGTATTTCGAGGAAAAGGAATATCAGACGGAGTCAAAACAGAACGAAATCAACTGGAGAAGTTATTTTTGGAAGGAAAGCAACCCAGGGAACTTGGAGTGCACGTCAGGGGAGATACGGGCTGCCCACGAGGGTTGGGGGCGCGCCCCCTACCTCGTGGGGCCCCGTAGCTCCACCGACGTACCCCTTTCACCCATATATACGTACGTACCCTAAAACTTCCAGAACAGAAGATAGATCGGGAGTTCCGCCGCCGCAAGCTTCTGTAGCCACCAAAAACCTCTCGGGAGCCTGTTCCGGCACCCTGCCGGAGGGGGATCCCATCACCGGTGGCCATCTTCATCATCCCGGCGCTATCCATGACGAGGAGGGAGTAGTTCACCCTCGGGGCTGAGGGTATGTACCAGTAGCTATGTGTTTTGATCTCTCTCTCTCGTGTTCTCTCTCGTGTTCCATCTATGGCACGATCTTGATGTATCCCGATCTTTGCTATTGTAGTTGGATCTTATGATGTTTCTCCCCCTCTACTCTCTTGTGATGAATTGAGTTTCCCCTTTGAAGTTATCTTATTGGATTGAGTCTTTTATGAGAACACTTGATGTATGTCTTGCCGTGATTATCTGTGGTGACAATGGGATATCATGTGCCACTTGATGTATGTTTTGGTGATCAACTTGCGGGTTTCGTGACATTGGGAACCTATGCATAGGGGTTGGCACACGTTCTTGACTCTCCGATAGAAACTTTGGGGCACTCTTTGAAGTACTTTTATGTTGGTTGGATGAATCTGAGATTGTGTGATGCATATCGTATAATCATGCCCACGGATACTTGAGGTGACAATGGAGTATCTAGGTGACATTAGGGTTTTGGTTGATTTGTGTCTTAAGGTGTTATTCTAGTACGAACTCTTTTATAGATTGATCCGAAAGAATAACTTTGAGGTGGTTTCGTACCCTACCATAATCTCTACGTTTGTTCTCCGCTATTAGTGGCTTTGGAGTGACTCTTTGTTGCATGTTGAGGGCTTGTTATATTATCTATCTATGTTATTATTGTTGAGAGAACTTGCACTAGTGAAAGTATGAACCCTAGGCCTTGTTTCCTATCATTGCAATACCGTTTACGCTCACTTTTATCACTTAGTTACCTTGCTGTTTTTATTATTTCAGATTACAAAAACCTATATCTACTATCTATTTTGCACTTGTATCACCATCTCTTCGCCGAACTAGTGCACCTATACAATTTACCATTGTATTGGGTGTGTTGGGGACACAAGAGACTCTTTGTTATTTGGTTGCAGGGTTGTTTGAGAGAGACCATCTTCATCCTACGCCTCCTACGGATTGATAAACCTTAGGTCATCCACTTGAGGGAAATTTGCTACTGTCCTACAAACCTGTGCACTTGCAGGCCCATCAACGTCTACAAGAAGAAGGTTGTGTAGTAGACATCACGTTGCCAGTCCGAGCCCATCCACCTCCCCCCTCTCCCGCTCCAACACTTTGTTCACGCTACGACACTCCACCATGGTCCAGAGCAAGATCACCTACTATGCCGTGATGACGCCGGAGCGTCGCTACGAGAAAGTCGTGCGCGCCGCCCGCATCGCTGGCGGGCTGTCTCCGGACTCGTCGGAGCCGGAGGAGGAGGAGCAGCCGGGGGAAGAGGGGGAGGATGAGGAGATGACTCCAATGGAGGTGGAGGACGCGGAGGCGGCGGAGGAGCCGGACCAACAGGTGCCAGCCTACAACATGGAGCAGGCGGAGGCGAAGTTCGCCATCGTCCAGTCCGACGAGATGGCTGATGACCCACAAGTACAGGGGATCTATCATAGTCCTTTCAATAAGTAAGAGTGTCAAACCCAACGAGGAGCGGAAGGAAATGACAAGCGGTTTTCACCAAGGTATTCTCTGCAAGCACTGAAATTATCGGTAACAGATGGTTATGTATAAGATAATTCGTAACGGGTAACAAGTAACAAAAGTAACTAAGGTGTAGCAAGGTGGCCAATCCTTTTTGTAGCAAAGGACAAGCCTGGACGAACTCTTATATAAAGCAAAGCGCTCCCGAGGACACATGGGAATTACTGGCAAGCTAGTTTTCATCATGCTCATATGATTCGCGTTCGTTACTTTGATAATTTGATATGTGTGTGGACCGATGCTTGGGTGCTGCCCTTCCTTGGACAAACCTCCCACTTATGATTAAGCCCTCTCGCAAGCATCCGCAACTACGAAAGAAGAATTAAGATAAATCTAAGCATAACATGAAACATATGGATCCAAATCAGCCCCTTACGAAGCAACGCATAAACTAGGGTTTAAGCTTCTGTCACTCTAGCAACCCGCCATCTACTTATTACTTCCCAATGCCTTCCCCTAGGCCCAAATCATGGTGAAGTGTCATGTAGTTGACATTCACATAACACCACTAGAGGAGAGACAACATACATCTCATCAAAATATCGAACAAACACCAAATTCACATGATTACTTATAACAAGACTTCTCCCATGTCCTTAGGAACAAACGTAACTACTCACAAAGCATATTCATGTTCATAATCAGAGGAGTATTAATTATCATTAAGGATCTGAACATATGATCTTCCACCGAATAAACCAACTAGCATCAACTACAAGGAGTAATCAACACTACTAGCAACCCACAGGTACCAATCTGATGTTTTGAGACAGAGATCGGATACAAAAGATGAACTAGGGTTTGAGAGGAGATGGTGCTGGTGAAGACGTTGATGGAGATTGACCTCCTCTCGATGAGAGGATCGTTGGTAATGACGATGGCTTCGATTCCCCCCCCCCCCGGAAGGAAAGTTTCCCCGGCAGAACAACTCCGTCGGAGCCCTAGATTAAATGGTTCTGCCCAGGTTCCGCCTCGAGACGGTGGCGCTTCGTCCCGAAAGCTTCCTTCTGATTTTTTTTCCAGGTCAAAACACACCATATAGCAGAAGATGGGCATCGGGGGCCTGCCAGGTGGCCCGCAAGGCAGGGGGCGCGCCCCCCACCCTTGTGGATGGCAGGTGGCCCCCCTCTGGTGCTTTCTTCGCCCAATATTTTTTATTAAATCCAAAATGACTCTCCGTGAAGTTTCAGGACTTTTGGAGTTGTGCAGAATAGGTCTCTAATGTTTGCTCCTTTTCCAGCACAGAATTCCAGCTGTCGGCATTCTCCCTCTTCATGTAAACCTTGTAAAATAAGAGAGAGAGAAGGCATAAGTATTGTGCTAGAGTGTGTAATAACATCCCATAATGCAATAAATATCAATATAAAAGCATGATGCAAAATGGACGTATCAACTCCCCTAAGCTTAGACCTCGCTTGTACTCAAGCGAAAGTCAAAATCGAAAAATATGTCCACATGTTTAGAGATAGAGGTGTCGATAAAATAAAATATGGACATGAGGGCATCATGATCACCTTTAGAACAGCAACATATATTGTCATATAATTTCTTTATGCCAAAGTAACAATTCATTCACAAGGTAAAGTATGAATCAAAAACTTCATTGAAAACTAACAAACTATGATCTTAGTCAATGAAGAAATTAGAATTTATCATAACATCAGAAAGAGTCAATTTGAAAGCTTTTTAGAAGTCCACATACTCAACTATCATTTAGTCTTTCACAATTGCTAACACTCACGCGATACTTATGGGTCCAAAGCTTCAATCGGACACAGAGAAATATAGGGGCTTATAGCTTCACCTCGCAACCTTTTACCTCAAGGGTAATATCAATAATAATACTTTATGATAACCTACATCTGAGTGGATATATATATATATATATATATATATATATATATATATATATATATATATGGATCTCTCCAACACATAGTGCTTGCCAAAAGGAAAAAAGTGTAAAAAGGAAAGGTGAAGATCACCATGACTCTTGTATAAGGGTAGAAGATAAAAGTAAAAGATAGGCCCTTCGCAGAGGGAAGCAGAGGTTGTCATGCGCTTTTATGGTTGGATGCACAAAATCTTAAGGCAAAAGAACGTCACTTTATATTGCCGCTTGTGATAAAGAACTTTATTATGCAGTCTGTCGCTTTTATTTCTGCCATGTCACAAGTTCGTATAAAGCTTATTTTCTTCACACTAATAGATCATACATAATTAAAGAGCAATTTTTATTACTTGCACTGATGACAACTTACTTAAAGGATCTTACTCAATCCATAGGTAGGTATGGTGGACTCTCATGGCAAAAATAGTTTAAGGGATGTTTGGATGCACAAGTAGTATCTCTACTTGGTGCAAAGGATTTGGCTAGCATAAGAGGGAAAAGCAAGCTCAACATGTTGGAGGATCCATGACAATATAACTTGTATTCGGATATAAGAAAACATAACCCATTATGTTGTCTTCCTTGTCGAACCTCAACTTTTTAGCATGTCATGTTTTAATGAGTGATCACAATTACAAAAGATGTCCAAGATAGTATATTTATATGTAAAACCTCTCTTTTCTTTATTATTTCCTATTAATTGCAACAATGACCAAAACTATGTTTGTCAACTCTCTCAACAACTTTTATTCATCATACTTTTTATATGTGAAGTCATTACTCTCCATAAGATCAATATATGATCTTTTTATTTCTTTTTATTCTTTCTTTAAATCCCTCAAGATCATAACAAGAAAGCAAAACCCTTAACTCAAAACTACTCTTTATCATATAGCTCACGGACTCGATTACATAGATAGATCTCGAAACAAAACTCAAAGCTAGATCATACTGAATTTTTTTTGTTCTACTAGATCAAGATATAACTAAAAGGATCGGACTAAGAAAAGGATAAAAGTAAATATGTGATGGTGATACGATACCGGGGCACCTCCCCCAAGCTTGGCAGTTGCCAAGGGGAGTGCCCATACCCATGTATTTATGTCTTTTTCTTCGGAGGTGGTGATGATGGAATTGTTGATGTAGTAGGCTTGTCATCCATCTTCCAAGACATAGGCTCGCCATCATAGAAAGATGAACGAGTCTCCGGGATCCTCAAATCTGCAGCCAAACTCATCCTCTTAAATCTGTATTCATACTCATAGTTTTGTTTTGCGGGTGATAGGTCTAGGCTTGGAGATGCTCGATTTTCTCATGAAGCTTGAAGATGGCCTCCCCGACGTTCTTGGCATCCAGCTTGTGGCTGTTGGTGAACTCCGCGATGATCAAGTGATTGGCGTTGAGTCCACGTTCCACCATCCCTTGACACTTGAAAACTTGCTGCTCCATTGCTTTGAGTCTTGTCTCCACGCTTCCGGTCTTCTTTGGCCCCTCAACATCGCGGATGTGCAGCACCCCCTCACGCATCTCAATGGTTTGAGGGTGTTGCAGCACCTCCGCAAGGTAGGGGTTGATGACCTTCTCGAAAAACTTGTCCTTGGGGGCGCTTGGAGACGTCATGGTGATCTAGATCTGTCAGAAAAACAACTCGAAACAAGAACAGAGGATTTTGTCGTGGTACGGTGGTCAAAACCTTCAGGAGATTATATAATTAATTTTTACCGACCAAAAGAAGTATTGTGCAAGAAAACAGAGTCCAGAGGGCACACGAGGTGGCCACAAGGCAGGGGGCGCGCCCAAGGGGTAGGGCACGCCCTCCACCCTTGTGGTCTCCTCGTGTCTCTTTTGGACTGCTTTTAATTTTCCTATTTTTTAAAATATTCCAAAACGGAGAAAAATTGCTATTAGAACAGTTTTGGAGTCGGTTTACTTACCGTACCACATACCTATTCCTTTTTGGAGTCTGAAACGTCGTGGAAAGTATCCCTTATGTACTCCTCCGGTGTTATGGTATTAATTATATTTGTCTCAACATTTATGGGAGTACCTGAGATATAATGTTTGATTCTTTGACCGTTTACCACCTTCGGATTTGTGCCTTCGGCGCTATTTTGATGGCACGGGAATGATAGACCTCCTCGATAATGTAAGGACCTTCCCATTTAGAAAGAAGCTTTCCTGCAAAAAATCTTAAACGAGAGTTGTATAGCAAAACATGATCACCTACATTAAACTCACGCTTTTGTATCCTTTTGTCATGCCATCTTTTAACTTTTTCTTTAAACAACTTGGCATTCTCATAGGCTTGGGTTCTCCATTCATCAAGCGAGCTAATGTCAAATAACCTCTTCTCACCGACAAGTTTGAAATCATAGTTGAGCTCTTTGATTGCCCAATAAGCTTTATGTTCTAGTTCAAGAGGTAAGTGACAAGCCTTTCCATAAACCATTTTATATGGAGACATACCCATAGGTTTTTATAAGCAGTTCTATAAGCCCATAATGCATCATCAAGTTTCTTAGACCAATTCTTTCTAGATCTATTAATAGTCTTTTGCAAAATCAATTTAATCTCTCTATTGCTCAATTCTACTTGACCACTAGACTGAGCATGATATGGAGATGCAATTCTATGGTTGACATCATATTTAGCAAGCAATTTACGGAAAGCACCATGAATAAAATGTGAACCACCATCAGTCATTAAATATCTAGGGACTCCAAACCTCAGGAAAATAACTTCTTTAAGCATCTTAATAGAAGTGTTATGATCAGCACCTACTAGTTGGAATAGCTTCTACCTACTTAGTAACGTAATCAACAACAACTAAAATGTGTGTATACCCATTAGAGGAAGGAAAAGGTCCCATATAATCAAAGCCCCAACCATCAAATAGTTCAATAGAAAGTGAATAATTCATAGGCATTTCCTGACGTCTACTAATATTACCAATTCTCTGACATTCATCACAAGACAAGACAAACTTACGAGCATCATTGAAGAGAGTAGGCCAATAAAAACCAGATTGCAATACCTTGTGTGCAGTTCTATCTCCAACATGGTGTCCTCCGTAAGAATCGAAGTGGTACTTGCGTAGGATATGTTCCTGGTCATGCTCAGGTACACAACGTCTAATAACACCATCTACTCCTTCTTTATAAAGGTGTGGGTCCTCCCAAAAGTACTGTGTTAAATCATAGAAAAACTTTTTCTTTTGATGGTAAGTGAAACTAGGTGGTATAAATTTAGCAACAATGTAATTAGCATAATCGGCATACCATGGAGTATTACGAGAAGCATTTATGACAGCTAATTGCTCATTAGGGAAACTATCATCAGTAGGCAGTGGGTCATCAATAACATTCTCTAACCTAGACAAGTTGTCTGCAACGGGGTTCTCAGCTCCTTTTCTATCAATAATATCAAAATCAAATTCTTGCAGCAAGAGAACCCATCTAATAAGTCTAGGTTTAGCATCTTTCTTTTCCATAAGATATTTAATAGCAGCATGATTAGTGTGAACAGTTACTTTGGAATCAACAATATAAGATCTGAACTTATCACAAGCAAAAACAACTACTAAAAATTCTTTTTCAGTAGTAGCATAATTTCTCTGGGCACTGTCTAGAGTTTTACTAGCATAATGGGTAACATTCAATTTCTTATCAACTCTTTGCCCTAGAACAGCTCCAACAGCATAATCACTAGCATCACACATAATTTCAAAGGGTAAATTCCAATCAGGTGGCTGAACTATAGGAGCAGAGATCAAGGCTTTCTTAAGTATTTCATATGCTTCTACACAATCATCATCAAAAACAAAAGGAACATCTTTTTGCAAGAGATTAGTGAGAGGCCTAGAAATTTTAGAGAAGTCTTTAATAAACCTCTTATAGAAACCAGCATGACCAAGGAAATTTCTTATACCTTTGATATCTTTAGGACACAACATCTTTTCAATAGCGTCTACTTTAGCTTTATCCACTTCAATACCTCTTTTAGACATTTTATGCCCCAAGACAATACCTTCATTAACCATAAAGTGGCACTTCTCCCAATTGAAAACAAGATTAGTTTCTTCACATCTCTGCAAAACTCGATCAAGGTCGCTTAAGCAATCATCAAAAGAAGTTCCGTAAACGGAGAAATCATCCATGAAAACCTCAACAATCTTTTCACAAAAGTCAGAGAATATAGCAGTCATACATCTTTGAAAAGTAGCAGGTGCATTGCATAAACCAAAAGACATACATCTATAAGCAAAAGTACCGAAAGGGTAAGTAAAAGTGGTCTTTTCTTGGTCCTCTTTTGACACAGGTATTTGAGAAAAACCAGAATAACCATCTAGAAAGCAAAAATGTGTATGTCTGGATAGTCTTTCTAGCATTTGATCAATGAAAGGTAAAGGGTAATGATCTTTTCTAGTAGCTTTGTTTAATTTGCAAAAATCAATTACCATTCTATAACTTGTAACAACTCTTTGTGGAATTAATTCATTCTTATCGTTGGGAACAACAGTAGTACCTCCCTTCTTAGGGACACAATGAACGGGACTTACCCATCTACTATCAGCAATAGGATAAATTATACCTGCCTCCAAAAGCTTTAGTATTTCATTTCTTGCCACTTCTTTCATCTTAGGATTTAACCGTCGTTGGTGATCAACAACTGGTTTAGCATCAAGCTCCATATTAATTTTGTGCTCACATAGTGTGGGACTAATGCCCTTAAAATCATCAAGAGTATATCCAATAGCGGCACGGTGCTTCTTCAGAGTTTTAAATAATTTCTTTTCTTCATGCTCTGAAAGGTTAGCACTAATAATAACATGATATATCTTTTTTATCAAGATAAGCATATTTCAAAGTATCAGGTAATTGTTTAAGCTCAAACATGGGATCACCCTTGGGTGGAGGAGGATCCCCAAGGATTTCAACAGGCAAATTGTGTTTCAAAATAGGTCCTTGATTAAACAATATTTCATCTAATTCCTTTCTTTCATTCATAAACATATCATTTTCATGGTCTAGGAAATATTGTTCTAAAGGATCAGTAGGAGGCACGGAAATAGAAGCAAGACCAATAATTTCATCCTTAATAGGCAATTCTTTATCATGGGGTTGTTTACAAAATTTAGAAAAATTAAAATCATGAGACATATCCCCTAAACTGACAATAACAATATCTTTCTCACAGTCTATCTTAGCATTAACTGTAGGGGAACGTAGCATGCAATTTAAAAAATGTTCCTACGCTCACGCAAGATCTATCTAGGAGATGCATAACAACGAGGGGGAGAGAGTGTGTCTACGTATCCTCTTAGACCGTAAGCGGAAGCGTTTGACAACGTGGTTGATTTAGTCGAACTTCTTCAAGCTCCGACCGATCAAGCACCGAACGTACGACACCTCCCAGTTCTGCACACGTTCAGCTCGGTGACGTCCCTCACCTTCTTGATCCAGAAAGGTGTCGAGGTAGTAGATGAGTTCCGTCAGCACGATGGCATGGTGACGCTGATGGTGAAGTGATCCTTGCAGGGCTTCGCCTAAGCACCACGAGAGTATGACCGGGGGTGTAAACTATGGAGGAGGACGTCGCACACGGCTAACAATTGATGTTGTGTTGTGCTAGGGCGCCCCCTCACACATATATAGGTTGGAGGGAGAGGGAAGGCAGCCATGGGGTGCCCCAAGTAGGTTTTGAATCCTACTTGGGGTTTTCCCAAGTGGCGCCCCCTTCCATAAATTGCCGGAGGGGGAAACAAAGGGGGAAGAAGGAAGTAGTACTTCCTACTTTTCCTTTTTCCCTTCACCTCTTTCCTTATCCTCTTTGGTCGGCCCATATGGGGGCGCACCAGCCCCTTGTGGCTGGTCCGTTTCCCCTCTTGGCCCATAAGGCCCATATCTTTTGCCGGGGGTGCCCGGAACCCCTTTCGATGATCCAATATGTACCCGGTACCCTCCGGAACACTTCCAGTGTCCGAATACCATCGTCCTATATATCAATCTTTGCCTCTCGACCATTTAGAGACTCCTTGTCATGTCCGTGATCTCATCCGGGACTCCGAACAACATTTGGTCACCAAATCACATAACTCATATAATACAATATCGTCATTGAATGTTAAGCGTGCGGACCCTATGGGTTCGAGAACTATGTAGACATTACCGAGACACTTCTCCAGTCAATAACTAATAGCGAAATCTGGATGCTCATATTGGCTCCCACAGATTCTACGAAGATCTTTATCGGTCGAACCATTATGACAACATATGTAATTCCCTTTGTCCATCGGTATGTTACTTGCCCGAGATTCGATCGTCAGTATCTTCATACCTAGTTCAATCTCATTACCGGCAAGTCTCTTTACTCATTCCGTAATACATCATATCATGACTAACTCCTTAGTCGTTTCCTTTCAAGCTTATAATGTGTATTACCGAGAGGGCCCAGAGATACCTCTCCGGTACTCGGAGTGACAAATCATAATCTTGATCTATGCCAAGTGAACAGACACCTTCGGAGATACCTGTAGAGCATCTTTATAATCACCCAGTTATGTTGTGACATTTGATAGCACACAATGCATTCCTCCGGGATCCGGGAGTTGCATAATCTCATAGTCGAAGGAATATGTATTTGACATGAAGAAAGTAATATCAATAAAATTGAATGATCATTATGCTAAGCTAACGGATGGGTCTTGTCCATCACATCATTCTCCTAATGATGTGATCCCATTATCAAATGACAACTCATGTCCATGGTTAGAAAACCTTAACCATCTTTGATCAACGAGCTAGTCTAGTAGAGGCTCACTAGGGACACGTTGTTTGTTTATGTATTCACACATGTATTATGGTTTCCAATCAATACAATTCTAGCATGAATAATAAACCTTTATCATGAATAAGGAAATATAAAATAACAACTTTATTATTGCCTCTAGGGCATATTTCCTTCATTAACAATATTCAAGAAGGGTCTACCAAATATAATGGGACAAAATCATCTTGTGGGGAACCAAGAACAAGAAAATCGGTAGGGTATTTAATTTTCCCACACAAGACTTCAACATTTCTAACTATCCCAATTGGTGACATAGTATCTATTGGCAAGCTTAATAGTAACATTAATATCTTCTATCTCAGCCGGTGCAATATCATTCATAATTTCTTGGTATAAGGTATAAGGTATTGCACTCACACTAGCACCCACATCACATAAGTCATGATAACAATGATCTCCTATTTTAACGGAAACAACAAGCATGCCAACAACAGGTCTATGTCTATCTTTAACATTAGGTTTAGCAATCCTAGCAGCTTCATCACAGAAATATATAACATGCCCATCAATGTTATCAACCAAGAGATCTTTAACCATAGAAATACTAGGTTCAACTTTAATTTGCCCAGGGGGTGTTGGTGTTCTAGTATAACTCTTACGAACCATAGTTGAAGTTCTAACATGATCCTTTATGGTTTCTCAATATAAGAAGTGGGAACAATAGGATCAACATTATAAGTAATAGTTTCTTCTTCAACCTTAATAGGTTCTACTACTTTCACTTCAATGGGAGGATGATATTTAAACCACTTATCCTTAGAGAGATCAACATGAGTAGCAAATGATTCACAAAAAAGCTACTATCTCAGAGTCAAGTCCATATTTAGTGCTAAAATCATGAAAGGCATCGGTATCCATAAAAGATTTAACACAATCAAACTTAAGGTTTATACCTGACTCCTTACCTTCGTCGAGTTCCCAATCTTCAGAGTTGCGTTTAATTCTTTCCAATAAATACGATTTGAATTCAATATCATTCTTCATAAAAGAACCAGTACAAGAAGTATCGAGCATGGATCGTTCATTATGAGAAAGTCGAGCATAAAAATTCTGGATAGTAATTTCTCTTGAAAGCTCATGATTGGGGCATGAATATAACATTGACTTAAGACTCCCTAAGCTTGAGCGATACTTTCTCCTCCACGAGGCCAAAAATTATAGATATAATTCTGATCCCAATGAACCAGATGCATAGGATAAAACTTCTGATGAAATTCCAATTTCAATCGGTTGTAGTTCCATGATCCAATATCATCACATAGCATATACCATGTCAATGCCTTTCCCTTCAAAGATAAAAGGGAAGACCTTCTTCTTGACATCATCCTCGGGCAAACCTGCAAGCTTAAATAAACCACAAACTTCATCCACATAGATTAGGTGCATATCAGGATGTAATGTTCCATCTCCCGCATATGGATTAGCTAGTAGTTTCTCTATCATACCCGAAGGAATTTCATAATAAATATTTTCAGTAGGTGCAGTAGGTTGAGGACCAACTCTTTGCTCTTCCGTTCGAGGTGAAGATACCCCGAACAAGCCCCTCAAAGGATTATTTTCCATAGTAACAACTGACAGTAAATTTCAGCACACTATATAAATGTTTCCTTACCAAAGGCGCTTCACTCCCCGGCAACGGCGCCAGAAAAGAGTCTTGATGACGCATAAGTATAGGGTATCTATCGTAGTCCTTTTGATAAGTAAGAGTGCCGAACCCAACGAGGAGCAGAAGGAAATGACAAGTAGTTTTCAGCAAGGTATTCTCTGCAAGCACTGAAATTATCGGTAACGGATAGTTGTGTGATAAGATAATTCGTAACGGGTAACAAGTAACAAAAGTAACTAAGGTGCAGCAAGATGGCCCAATCCTTCTTGTAGCAAAGGACAAGCCTGGGGGAACTCTTATATAAAGCAAAGCGCTCCCGAGGACACATGGGAATTACTGTCAAGCTAGTTTTCATCATGCTCATATGATTTGCGTTCGTTATTTTGATAATTTGATATGTGGGTGGACCGGTGCTTGGGTGCTGCCTTTCCTTGGACAAACCTCCCACTTATGATTAACCCCTCTCACAAGCATCCACAACTACGAAAGAAGAATTAAGATAAATCTAAACATAGCATGAAACATATGGATCCAAATCAGCCCCTTACGAAGCAACGCATAAACTAGGGTTTAAGCTTATGTCACTCTAGCAACCCATCATCTACTTATTACTTCCCAATGCCTTCCCCTAGGCCCAAATCATGGTGAAGTGTCATGTAGTCGACGTTCACATAACATCACTAGAGGAGAGACAACATACATCTCATCAAAATATCAAACGAATACCAAATTCACATAATTACTTATAACAAGACTTCTCTCATATCCTCAGGAACAAGCGTAACTACTCACAAAGCATATTCATGTTCATAATCAAAGCAGTATTAATTATCATTAAGGATCTGAACATATGATCTTCCACCGAATAAACCAACTAGCATCAACTACAAGGAGTAATCAACACTACTAGCAACCCACAGGTACCAATCTGAGGTTTTGAGACAGAGATCGGATACAAGAGATGAACTAGGGTTTGAGAGGAGATGGTGCTGGTGAAGATGTTGATGGAGATTTGACCCCCTCTTGATGAGAGGATCGTTGGTGATGACGATGGCTTCGATTTCCCCCTCCCGGAGGGAAGTTTCCCCGGCAGAACAGCTCCGCCGGAGCCCTAGATTGGTTCTGCCCAGGTTCCGCCTCGAGACGGCGGCGCTTCGTCCCGAAAGCTTCCTTCTGATTTTCCAGGTCAAAACACACCATATAGTAGAAGATGGGCATCGAGGGCGTGCCAGGTGGCCCACAAGGCAGGAGGCGCGCCCAGGGGGTAGGGCGCGCCCCCCACCCTTGTGGATGGCAGGTGGCCCCCCTCTGGTGGTTTTTCATCCAATATTTTTTTATTAAATCCAAAATGACTCTCCGTGAAGTTTCAAGACTTTTGGAGTTGTGCAGAATAGGTCTATAATATTTGCTCCTTTTCCAGTCCAGAATTCCAGTTGCCGGCATTCTCCCTCTTCATGTAAACCTTGTAAAATAAGAGAGAAAAGGCATAAATATTGTGTTAGAATGTGTAATAACATCCCATAATGCAATGAATATCAATATAAAAGCATGATGCAAAATGGACGTATCAATGGCCGAGCAGCAGGCCATCCTGGAGTCCCTCTAGGATGAGGCCTATGTGGAGGCCAACCGGGCGTTCCTCTGCAGCGGCAGGCGAAGACCGACGCGCTCTTCGACGAGCTCGACGTGGAGATAGAGGCGGAGGAGGCCGGAGCGGAGCAGCCGGAGGTACCAGAGGAGGCGGAGCTGCAGCTGTCCCCCATGCTACCGGCGCCGGGCACGGAGATTGTCGACATCTCCGACGACGAGTAGCTAGTTGATCGACGTAGCACGTAGGTTTATTTTAGTTTGCATGTCTTTGTATCGATTTGAGGATCTAGTATGAGATGTCTGTATGCCACAATTGAAATTTGAGGCGTGTCCGGTCACTGTCCGCGGACGCGCTCGCGGATGTTTGAGAGGTCATATTTGTCATGTGGCTGTAGATGCTCTTAGAGGGTCGGATGTGCCAAGTTGACTGTAGATGCTTCTAACATCATAATTTGAACGGGGAGAGGAGAACATTGGCAGCAGAGTTTTTCCTTTTTGAACAGCAGCAACAGAGTTTGAAGGAGGGCAAAAAGGGGTCGGGCCGATCGTTCTCACTATAGCGCGACCGGTCGCGCCCTTTGGTTGCGTCCTATCCTATACTGCTAAAATAATCCCGCGAACACGCGCCGGTTGACTTCTTAGTAGGAACACGCGCCGGGCAGAAGACAGTCTGAACCTGCTACGCCGTCCGATTATCCTATCCAGCAATTTGTCGCCGTCTAATACTTCTTCCGGATGAACTCATGCCCGACTGATCCCGGTGCCCGCACGTCATACACGTTGGCTTGAGGATACTCAAAGATTCCCACGAGCGAGCTGTCAACGAGAGTTAAAAGATTCCCACGTAAATCTCAACTGGCATTCGTAAATCTCAACAGCCACTATATATACACGGCCGCGCGGACCACGAGCCCACAGATCCCGCCCCGCCTCCTCCCCTCGCCTTGGCCGCCACCGCCGGCCGCCGCGCGCTCCGTGCCGGAGATTGTCTGGTCTGCCCCTCCTCCCTCCGGTCAGTGCTCTGCTCTCCCGTAACCCGCCTCTTCTTCTCCGAGTTCCTCGTCCCATCCCGGTCTCCATTCGTTTTTTCCTCGCAACCCGACGGCGACGGGGTCCAACCAACGAGGCCTGCTGGTACTGGACTGTCTTGGATTGGGTTTCTTTTTTTTTCCTGGCAAGAAATCCTAGTGGTTTTGATTGGAGTTGGATGGGTTGTCATTTTCTTTCACGGGTTTCTTGGGGATCGATTCTTTCTTTTCTCCGGCAGCGAGCAATCATAACCCAAATCAATGCGCTATTACTTGCCGATTTGGTTGCTGCGTGCTGTCCGTAGTCCACCCATCATCGTTCGATCGTGTAAGGCACGGGTCGATCTGCGTTGATGCCGTAATGGAGTTTCCAACGAAGCCCACCGCTGAGACAAAGATGGAACGGCACCAGTCCTGGCGGCGCTAAATCGGATTCATGGCGTGAATTGCTCGCTTCTTAGGTCCCGAGGCCCGGATTCCTACTACAACTGACCGGGGAATTGGTGCCCTTGAAGGTTCAAACTCCAGTTTTAGATACCTGCGGATTTAGACACTTCTATAAAGTTAGAGAGCAGAATTAGTTTCTTGTTTTTTTTTTTGGTGAGAAACGAATTAGTTTCTTGTTGTGTGCAAGTGTCTAGCATCTTGCAACGAACTCTGTTGCCGGGCAAAGTTTTGCTTGCGCTGTGCAGGCGTCTGCTTCTTTCTCTGAAACTCTGACGAACGAAATCTTCAGGTGTTGAAACACCAGTTTCATGCATTCTTTAGTCCTCGTCTCTGAACCAGTTGCATACAACTCTTTGCAGTGCTGCCGTCTTTGAATAGGCAGGTGAACTCGGTTATCATGGGCCTCGAGGTAGCAGGTGGCGGGGAAGCTGCAGTTAAGGTATTTTCCTTCGTTCTGCAGGTTCATCTGATGGTTATTGCACTGTTATCAACTTTGATTTGAGGGTTTTGTGCTGACTGCTGCTGCTCGTGTTTGACAGGGGAAGTTCTGGGGTATAGTTGTCTGTTTTTTCTTGGGAAATGGGAGCCTATTTGCCTGGAACAGTATGCTCACCATCGAGGATTACTATGTCTCTCTGTTCCCGGTATGTGTTTGCTTGTGAAACTCAGTTGCTTTTTGATTAAAATATGTACGCAAAAGTGCGTCTCGTTTCGTTTCTTTTGAATGTTGCAGTAGATTGTTTAATTGATGATCTGAACGAAGCCAGTAGTATTCAGTAGCCTGATTCTAGCACTTCTTTTTATATAAGCTAAAAGCGTCCTTCTGGATTCGCTTGGTGTGTTTGGGTAAATTAAGAATTGTTAGTTTTACTCATTTTAATGACGCGGTTTATCATTTCTACCTTGCACTGTCTTAACTTGTTGAACTGAGATGCCAATTTGATCCCTTCGTTTTGCAGAATTTGTTGTGTCAAACATTCAGATTTTATTACGTACAATGACATTTGACCTACGATATCTATCTGCAGAATTACCATCCGACAAGAGTTCTTACACTAGTATACCAGCCTTTTGCCTTTGGACTCACCTGCTTCTTTGCATACTATGAAGCAACGATGAACACGAGGAAGAGAAACCTAGCTGGTTTTGCACTTTTCTTCCTTAGCTCTTTCGCATTAATATTGGTAAGTATATTGGGTATTGCCTTTTGCCTGGAAGGAAAAGAATAACATTGATGTGCCAGTATGGCAGCTCATGTAAATCATTTTTCTTATTGTAGCTGGACGTTGGTACTAAAGGACATGGTGGAATTCCAGCATACATTGGTGTATGCATAATCAGTGCCTTTTTTGGGACATCTGATGCGCTTGTTCAAGGTGGCTTGGTTGGCGACCTTTCTTTGATGTGCCCGGAGTTCATTCAGGTTACTTTTTGGTCTATTATTGTACTTTGTGATGTTTGGTTAACTTTTTCATGTCTCAGACTGAGAATAATTTACCTTTCATGACGTAAATCATCTATTGGAATTGCAGTCCTTCCTGTCAGGCTTGGCTGCATCAGGAGTTATAACATCAGCTTTGAGACTAATTACAAAGGCAGCTTTCGAGAACTCACAAAATGGTCTTCGAAATGGAGCTAGTACGTCGAAATCTCATCAACATATATTATTATTTTTGGATAATGCGAGACATCTCTGCCAACCTATATGAGCACACAGCCCAATCTCATCAACAAATGCAGATTCAGTAAAATTGTGATAAAAATTTAAGAATAGCAGAATGCTATAAATCCACTATGATCATAACAGTCATCAGTGACAACGTAAAGAAATCCATTTCAGAACTTGCTCATATAACTTTCTACTAGAATGTTTAGGTGCTTGTTACAATCTTACTTGCAGATCTCCTAAAATATCGCACCATGCATGTGCATAACCAATTCATGTATGATTTTTTGTGCAGTGCTATTCTTCTCGGTAACATGCATGTTCGAGCTAGCTTGCCTCCTCCTATACGCATTTGTCTTTCCCAAATTACCCATCGTGAAGTACTACCGCCAAAAGGCAGCCTCTGAAGGGAGCAAGACTGTTGGCAGCGACCTTGCTGCTGCAGGAATCAAAACTGATCAAGATAGGCAGGTTTGTCTCTCTGATCATACCAATGCCTACAATGAATCTTCTACGACTTTGCCATGAGAATGAAATGTTGATATACTGATTCACAGGTTGAGGAGGATCCCCAAAAGCACGAACGTTTAAGCACCAAGGAGCTGCTGATGCAGAATATAGACTATGCTTTGGATATCTTCCTGATATATGTCTTGACTCTATCAATCTTCCCTGGATTTTTATCCGAAGATACTGGATCACATGGCCTGGGAACATGGTAATCTTTCTTGCACTTGTACCTGGCACCTACTTCTGCAGAATTTACCTGGGAGTATTGTCCAGTATCTGACATGTCATTGTTCTGATAAAATTCAGGTACGCACTTGTGCTGATCACGATGTACAATGTGTTAGATCTGATTGGTAGGTACATACCACTGATCAAATGCCTGAAGCTGACGAACCGGAAGGGCCTGATGGTCGCCATCTTGGCGCGCTTCCTGTTCATCCCTGCGTTCTACTTCACGGCCAAGTATGGCGACCAAGGGTACATGATCTTCCTCACGTCCTTTCTGGGACTGACCAATGGCTACCTCACCGTGTGCGTCCTCGCTGAAGCGCCAAATGGGTACAAGGCAAGTCTCCTTCCTTGCCGATGCAAACATCGTAATGCAGTGTTCAGAAAGAAAACGTTTGTTCCTTGTCGATGCAAACATCATAGTACAGTAAATGTTTGTCATGAGGATCTGAGCTGTATGTTGAACATTGGTTTTTTGGTTGTGCAGGGGCCGGAGCAGAACGCTCTGGGGAACGTGCTCGTGGTGTGCCTCCTCGGCGGCATATTCTCCGGCGTCGTGCTCGACTGGATGTGGCTGATAGGCAAGGGCTGGTAGTCGAGCACTCTCCGCTGTTTGGTCTGCGCGATTCGTTCGGTGTCGGGTGGGAAGCGCGCTAATGCTGGCGATCTTTCTTGCTCCATAGGTAGATAGGTGGTTGCCGAAACAAGGATGCTGCAGTACAGTGGTGTATTCCGAGTGGTTGTTCATCTTCTTTCTCAAAAGAGATTTTAAATGTTAATCTGTTCATGTTTGTAAATAACTTTGCTGCGACATGCGATGTATCCTTTCTAGCTTCCCTTTTATGTTTAGCCCCTAGGGCTGTCTTCCCCTGCTTACCATATTGGACGGCATATTCATGACTCGTTGAACCAAAACATCAAATTTATCTTAACCACAAGTCTGAAATAAATAGTGGAGTTAGGTCCAATTATAGTGCCACGATAAAGCGAGCTTATGTCATCTTAAAATATTAATGGTTGCTTCTAACCAGTGAGAGATAAAAGAAGAGAAACTAATAATTAAACTCACCAAACCTAAAACAACTCATTATCCAAGGCAATCTATAAAAGAGTTCTTTCTGCCAAAGAACCAACCTTTTTGTTTGACGCACATAAAGGGACCCCCCCCCCCCCTCCCTGAAACTTACTAATTTAGTTGCTAGCAATGGTGTTAAATAACAAATGAATCAATAGTACTGGAATATTATCGTTTCATGTAAGAGAAGGGGGCACACAAAGAAATTGCCACAACAACGCTCAGATGGACAAACAGGCCAGATTTGTCTTTTCCACAATAGATGATAATCAATATACTCAATTCTTCCCAATGGACACACATGACAAAGATACCACATGAAAAAAGTTGGAAAGTATCAAACATGCATGCGTAGCTAACTACTCCCTCCGTCCGAAAAAACTTGTCTCTCAAATGAATGTATCTAGAACTAATTTGGTGCAAGATACATCCATTTGAGGGACAAGCTTGGGACAAATTTTTTCGGACGGAGGGAGTACACCACAATGCTAGAAAGAACGTTTGAACTGAAGCATATGTTTGCTTGATCAATCCAAGAGGATTCATCTTAGAAGTGAAAATGCTTGTTAACAACATGTGAAAGGAGGGATGGAGAAACTTACAGGGAGCATCTAAACAATGCGTTGGTACACCCTTAAGATCTGGAATTGTTATTGGATCACTGATTACTTGAAAAACAATTCATCTATACATTTGATATCCGAGAAAATAAAATGTGTTATTTGTAGTATTACATAAGATACAACTTTGCATAACTAGTTATTTTGCATGGCGGAAACATCAAGAATTAAATTAGAAAATTGCCAAGGAGAGAATGGGATGTTCTTCATATATAGTGAAGTTGATGTTTAAGAAAGAATAGGATAATTTGGACTGAGATAAACAAATATAATTTGTAAAAAGTATAAAGCTAACCTAAAGATAACTATTTTAAGAAAGAGGTAGTCGTAAACCACGTGGAAAAAATTAAGTGAACTAAAAGCCAACAGCTTTGCTACTGAGCTACGTGCAACTGTATGCAAGGTATCTGGAGGAAGAGTGCCAAGCAAGCACGCAGACAATGCATCTCTAAGTTTAGCCACCAATCGACCCAAAAATCCTAATTAATTCAAAAATACCGATGAAGGAATATATTAGGGTAGATACACTTCAAATGAGAAATTATAAATCAATTTTTAGAGAGAGAGAGAGAGAGAGAGAGAGAGAGAGATATGAAATCTGAATCACATGGGCGAGTGTATGTGTGTGTGTGTACGTGGGCATCAACGGCAACTACGAAGATGTCTACGATGACTTTGTCAATCTCAAGATGATGTCCCGGCTCAGTATCTCGGAGGTGCTCATAGAGGTAGGATGTGCATGCGTGCGTTCATATGAGTGAGCTTATGTGCTTGCATGTGGGCATCAATGTCGACTACCAACACGCCTGTGTTGACTTCATCAATCTCAAGATGGTGTGCCGGCTCAGCATCAGAAGTGCTCATATAGATACGGTTTGCGTGTGTGTTCACAGGAGTGAGTGTATGTGGGCATCAACGTCGACTACGAAGATGCCTGCAGTAACTTCGTCAGTCTCAAGATGTTGTACCAGCTCAGTATCTCAGAGGTGCTCATAGAGGTACGATGTGCGTGCTTATGCGTTCATAGGGGTGAGTGTATGTGCGTGTACATGGGCATCAACGTCGACTACGAAGACGCCTGCAGTGGCTTCGTCAATCTCAAGATGTTGTGCCGGCTTAGTAGGCATCGACGTCAACTACGAAGACACCTGCGGTGACTTCGTCGATCTCAAGATGTTGTGCCGGCTCACTATCTCGAAGATGCTCATATTGATAGGGTGTCCGTGCGTGCACGTTCATAGGTCTGAGTGTATGTGCGTGTATGTGGGCATCTGTGTTGTACTGCGTTAAAAAACCAGTAGCAAAACACACACAAAATCAGGAGGTGCTCATAGAGGCACGATGTGCGTGCGTATGCGTTCACAAAGGCGAGTGTATGTGTGTGTACGTGGGCATCAACGTCGACTACGACGACCCCTGCAGTGACTTCGCCAATCTCAAGATGTTGTAGCGGCTCAGTAGGCATCGACGTCAACTATGAAGACACCTATAGTGACTTCGTCAATCTCAAAATGTTGTGTTGGCTCACTGTCTCGAAGGTGCTCATACTAATAAGGTGTGCGTGCGTGCATTCATATGTGTGAGTGTATGTGCGTATATACGGGCATCTGTGTTGTACTGCGTTAAAAAACCACACACACAAAAATCAGTAATGAAGCAAATAAAAAAACAGCCATGTGTCAACTGGGAGAGTACTCAGGCAAAGTACTTCAAATGCATGCTAGCACTACTAGGGAAAACCTTATACGCAGAAATTTAGCAACAACGCGGGTCAAAAAAGGGCGCTAGTGCTAGATAGCAGTAGCGATTGAGAAAAAACCGCGCTACAAATACAACCTTAGCAGTAGCGCGTGTAGTGGCAAAAGCGCTACTACTAATATTCCCATTGGTAGAATGATAGGCTACGCATAGCAGTATCGGGCTTGGAAGAAGCGCGCTACCGCTAGGGCATAAGTAGTAGCGCGTTTCCTACGAAGAGCGCTACTACTGATGGAAATAAAATAAGATGAAAAACAAATAGAAAAGTAAATGAAAATGAAAGAAATAGAAAAAGGAGAAAGAAAAAATAAAATGTAAAGCAAAATAAATGAAAAAGCGAAAAAACGGAGGAAGGCATAGCAGTAGCGTGTGTTCATAAGAGGCGCTATAGCTAACGTAGCTGCAACGCGTGTCCTAGACCCCCGCTATAGAAACAGAAAAGGAAATTAAAAAATGGAAGAAAATTACATAGCTATAGCAGCAGCGCGTTTTGTAAAAACCGCTATAGCTATCTTAGGTATAGCGCGTTTTACTAAACGCGCTACCGCTAAATTTGACTTAACCAAGAAACCGTTTCCCCCCGGCCACCACTTCTCCCCCAAATCCCTCGACCCACCCCGCTGCCGTCTCCCCGATTCGCCGTCACCCCACTTCGCCGCCGTCTCCTGCCGACGTCGACACCACCAGAGCCGTGCGCCGTCGACGCCACCGGAGCCGCCCCCAACGCCACGGAGCTGCACGGCCTCATCAACGCCACCGGAGCCGCCGTCGACGCCACCGGATCCTCCCTCGCCACAACTGCCTCCCTCGCCGTCACCGGAGACGCCCCTGCCTCCCTCGCCACCACTGCCTCCCTCGCCACCACCGGAGCCATCCTCTGTAAGCCCCCACCCCTCCTCTCTCTCTCATGCATAGGTTAGCTAGTTTAATTAGGTTAATTATCTAGGTTAGGGCAAAAATTTAGTTAGGGCTTTGACAGAGAAGTAGTTAGGTTAACTAGTTTAATTAGGTTAATTATCTAGGTTAGTGCAAAAATTTAGTTAGGGCTTTGACAGAGAACTAGTCAGGTTAACTAGTTTAATTAGGTTAATTATCTAGGTTAATTAGTGCAAAAATTTATTTAGGGCTTTGACAGAGAACTAGCTGCGTTAACTAGTTTAATTAGGTTAATTATCTAGGTAAACTAGATTAACTAACTAGATTAAATAGGTAGGTTAATTAGGTTCGTTGGATTAACAAGCTAGGTTAAGTAGGTTGGCTAGGTTAGTGGAAAATTTTATTTTAGAGCATTAGGTCAGAAGGGTTAGAGAAATGGAGTTCCTTTGCAATTTAATTGGGTTCTGTCCTAGGCAGAGAAGGGTTAGAGATAATAATGTGTGTTTGTGTGAGAGAGAGGAATAGCTAGATCAACATAATTTGGGTTCTGTCCTAGGCAGAGAAGTGTTTAGTGAGGTCATTTTGCAAAGGTTTTTGATTTTTGGAAAGACCACTATTTTTCAAGGAAAAGAATTTAGGCAAATTTTATTTTAAAGATGATCCCTTCCTAGACTTTTATTGTTGATTATATCTTTTCATTGAAGTGGTCATGTTATATCTTTTCATTGAAGTTGTTCGATTGTGCCCAAGTGGCTTTGTTGTTTCCAGGGAATGATGCTGAGTGGCCTATGTTTTGCCGGAATGTTGATTCATTTCTGTTCCGGCAAATTTTAGGTTCTCGATTTGTCCACTTTTTAGCAAAGGTCATGCCGAAATTTTCCGTGAATTTCAACATGACTTGTGCTACAAACTAGGACATATCGAGTGCCCGGGATTTGCCGCACCAGGAAGGAGTCAACGTTCCTGCAAAATAATAGGCCTTTTTTATGTCATTATTCATTTTATTAGGTCTAGAATTAATTGACTAGATTTAATCATAGGAAACATGGCTAGCAACGATGAAGGACAGGGTTCTGGTGATTGCGACGACGTCTACCAGGCGGCAGACGAATTTTTTAGCCTTGCCGACGATCAACCAATGTTGTTGCTGGGCCCACCGGTGGCATCGGGGACTGAGACCGACACGCAGACTGGTGCTGGACTGAGACCGGCGCTGAGACTCAGACCGACATCGAGACCGGCGCTGAGACTGAGACCGGCGCTGCCTCGGGGGCGGAGCCGGTGTAGAACCGAAAGCAAAGAGGCAACGGCTTCCTAACAAACTCAGGACTACTAGACTGGTGGTCACGGAGGTGGACGACGGCAATTTTGAGCCAAAGGCGCCCGAGGAAGCGCGCTCGTGCTACAGCAATCAAATAGGCTGCATCGTACGGACAACCGCCACCATCAACGATGAGAAACTACAGAAGATAGAAAATATGAGGAGCTCCCTCCTAAAGAAGTTTCACCAGATATTCTTGTTCCCGGGCCGGAATGAGAAGGATTATGAAGATCTAGATGAGGACCCGGCAATGAAGAAGATAAACAAACACGCCATGACCAAGTTTAGCGACGCGTTGGCCGCCTGGAAAAATCGAGTGAAAGCAAAGATCATCGACAAGGAACCCTACTCCGAGATTGTAAAGGATAATCCGACAATCACGGAAGAGCAGTTTCAAATATTCAAGGAGGCTTGCGAGGCCGAAGCTGCCAAAAAAAAGTCTAAGTACATGAAGGGGCTTCAAGAGAGGAACATTGGGAGCCACCGCCTCGGAAGCCGTGGTTACGGCGGAAAGAGGTCCAAATGGGCCAAGGAGGACGCGGAAGCCGCGAGTCTGGGCATCCCAGACCCCTTGGCGGAGTTCACCGTCCCGCAGGAGCGTGACGTCCTCAGGGCCCGGCACCGTTGGGACCCAGTGAAGAAGGTTTACGAGACAAAACCGGTCATTACGGAGTTCATGAGACTGCTGGTAATTTTAGTTTCTGATCAATTCGACTGCACACGTTAGTCATATTTGTAAACGATCCTTGTGCCTTTTGCAGAGAGAGCAGCACCAGTTTGCGGCCGAAAGCGACTCACCGTCTGAGGCATTGGCGAGGCCCAAGTGGGACACTCCATTCAACTGGGCGTTGAACATATTGAAACGACAACCGGTGGATACTCGACCGTCGTATGGACGCGTGCACGGTGTCGGAGACGGCGCCACGTGGAAGAAGTACTACCGTGAGACCACGGAGGAGAGAAAGGAAAGATGGAGGTTAACTGAAGAAAACATCGACAAGAAGGTTGAGATTGCGGTTGAGAAGAAATCATCTCAGACAGTCGCAACAGCGGTAGCTGCCGCAAAATAGGTGGTTGCAGATTTGTCTACTTCCTTGGTTCCGGCCATTTTCACTTTGACAAGGCAAAATCCAGAAAAAAAAAATGCAGAGGACTTTCCCCTTGCTGACTTCTTGGGGAGCGGCTCGACTAGCGTTGCACCAGCACCTGCTCCCGCACCGGCTCCCGCACCGGCTCCCGCACCGGACGTGCTCGGCGGTGCTTCGTCTTTGGCTGAGCTCGATGCCCTCACGGTATCTGTCACACCGGCCCCCTTCAATATAAATGTATAATCTCCCGTTTTCGTTGCCTTTCGGATGTCTCACGTCGCAGACTTTTCTTTGCAGGCCGACGAAAACCCGTGCACCATATTGTACACCATCAGCGACCATAAGGTGGATGTGGGGAAGGCGATGATAATGGAGCCTAAGGAACCACTGTTCCACAGCCGGCCGATCCCCCCGAACGTCTTCAAGGTTTCCGTGGCCAGTGTCAAACCGGGCCACAAGAATTTGCCTCCTCTAATACTAGTGGGGGATGACGACAAGACCCCGCGGCGGCTTGGTGATTGTTGCAATGCGTGGGTCCTGTTGTGGCCAAAGAGTCTGCTTCGTCTGGAGGCGGCCGGGAGCACACCCACGAGCACGCAGCCTCAGCAAGGTATGAACATCAACACCCCACCTACCCAATTAGGGTCGGGTGTCGGGTTGGGTGATAGTGGACGGGGTAAGGAGGAGGCTCCATTAGTCGCTGATGACGTCGCCATGGATGAGGATGAGGATGACGATGGCGCTGAACAGTATGTCTATACTAGCGCCTCCTCAGGGTTTGAGCGTCATGAGTCGGTGCCTGAATTGCCGTCTCAACGTATTATGGACGACCTTCCGGTAGTAAAGAAGTCTAGGAAGAGAGCGAGGAAAGGCAAAAAAGCTGATTCTATGATCCACCCGCCTCAGCAGCCTCGGCTTCAGGACCGTATAGATATCCCCGATGCGGATAAATGGCATATCCCTGGTCAACCAATCCTACCTACAACAGCGCTACGGGCCAGATTCGGCGATCTAAGGAGACTTCATGATGATGTGCTGCGGGTAGAGAAAGGCCTCATCGCCTCGAAAGATCCAGGATACCCACTCTACGTGGTAAACGTTCCGCGGGAAATGTCATACGTCGACAGCTTCCTCGTGGATAAGTTCTTCCTCCGATTCGATTACATATTCGACATGTTTCACGTGAAGAAGCTGGATTTTACGTTTGTCCGCCTTTATGCCTTGCTGTCGGAGTAAATGACCACGGGTAGCCTAGCCGGCTCCCCCTGGTTCTTCAAAACATGACGGGCCGATCAAGCCTTCAAGCACCCAAGGCATGGGGCCGCCTTCCCTTGGCCGGCTGTCTTACAGGCCGACTACCGGAAGGCGGCCCGGCCCTAAAACTCTCATGAAGAAAGCCACGAGAGGGCCGACTCCAAGAAGCCGGCCACGAGAAGACCGACTCCAAGAAGCCGGCCCCTGGCAAGCGGCCAAGATCGTGCCCTCAAAGCCTGCACCCACATAATGGTGATGAGACGGGGCGTGGCAACAACGAAGCCTGCCACCCCCGAATCCCGGAGCACGCATGGCCACAGTACGCCGTACGGGTCAGCCATGACCCGTCCGGCGTGGCACTGTTGCCATGCTGACCATGACGCCACCCACGACAGGCTGTCAGTACGGCCCGCGGGCGGCGGGCCCCTTCAGTCAGAGAGACACCCGAAGGCGGCCACGCCTCCTCCAGTCGGCCTGGGACGTAGCCGGCTCTCACCAGCCGGCTCGCTCCCTCCCTCGAAGTACGCGCACCATTAAGGAGACAAGACGAGGTAAGGCCATAGTGGGAGCCCGCCAGGTGGTGGCACTGTAGCCATGCTTACCTCGACAAAGCCCTCGTCATCAAGAGTGAGGCAACAGTAACCAGCCCCCGACAAGACCCACAAGCGGTGGGACCTGTCTGTCGACCGAGAGGCCGGCAGCCGGCGGGACCCACCAGTCAGCGGGCCCCAGCGGCCAGCGGAGAAGCCGGCGAACATAGACACTGACGGCTAGGGCCCACGCCCAGCCGGATTACCATTGTACCCCTGGGGGGTAGGCCTATATAAACCCCCAGGGCACCCATGCAAAGGGTGGATCTCTGATAGTTTCACACACTTCATTGAGGGGAGAAAAGAGCTAGCCTTGCCCTTCTTCCTTCTCTCACCGAACAGCTCAAGGAGCCTCTTGTAGCCACTTGTTGATCTAGTGATCATGCGGAGACCCCGCAGAGCAGGATTAGGGGTGTTATCTCCACGGAGAGCCCCGAACCTGGGTAAGATCCTCCAGCGTGCATGTCTTCGCCTCATCCCGTTTCTAGGCACCGGCGATATCTTATTGGCTCCCACAATGATAAGCCACCCGTTGGCATATGTCGCACCTACCACCCGACATTTGGCGCCCACTGTGGGGCCAGGTGCACCGTCGTCCGGAGACCTGCTCTGGACGGGAACCCTTTTCCTTCCCAGCGAGCGTAGCCAGCCCAGCACGCCCGATGGCGCTTGCCCCGACACACTGCAAGATGTCGATGACGCCTGCGCGACAAGCTGCCTCGCCGATCTTCTTGGCGAGGCCCGCATCTCCGACGAGCCCGCGTCCGACGCGGGCACAGGCTGCCCCGAGAGCCGCCTCGTCAGCCTCCTCGACCAACTCTACGTCTCCAGCGAGCCTGCTGCGGATTTGGAATCGGTTGGCTCCATCGACCCGATGCTTGTCGACTCCGACACGGCATCGCTTGACGCTTTCCCCACCAATGTAGTGATCTTCGACGACCCTCTTCCTCGAGCCGATAGCGGTGGCAGCACCGTTACTGAGGTACTAGTCATCAGCCACGGTGTCACCTCTGGCGAGAACGCCCACGACGCCCTGCACGCGGCGCTGCACGACTTGTCCGTCCCCATCCCGGCCGACGCCGACGCCGAGACGCTGGAGGCACGCCGCCTTGCCCTCATTGCGGAGGGCCAGAAGATAGCCTCCATGAGACGCCTCACTGAGGCTCACCAGCGCGAAGTCGACCGCGCCGCCTTTAGTACGCCACCTCCCGACGGGCCGAGCCGAGCCGACGTCGTCAAGAAGCGCGGCGCGGCCATCGCCAACATGCTGGGAGCAGACCGCCCAGTCTATGCCACGCCCCTCGAGAACCTACGCGCCGCCCAGTCGGTCGTGGACGAGCTGAATGGACTGGGGGCCGACGAGCTCCCCTACAAGACCAGACGCATCCAGCAGCTGATCGACGCGGCCGCAGAGCGACATGAAGCCGGCGCCCGCGCTGGAAGTCCTCCCCCACGCCGAGAGCACGGTGCGACATCGCGGACGCCGACTGCGGGTGGCGCCTGTACAAGGCAAGAAAAGGAGCCGGCTGCTAGCCGCAATCGGACTCGAATCACCATCAAGCGCGATGCCGAAGGCCGCCCTCGAGTTGTGGAACGACGAGGCGATCCGCCTCCTCCTCCACCTCATGGGGAGAGATATCCCACCCCACCGCCTGTCACGCATCCGACTCTCAGCGGCCGACTAGGCCGACGTGAAGGAGTCGGCGAGAATGATGCCCGCCATCGGATCGACCGCCTAGCGCGATCCCTGGCGCTAGAAGAAGCAGACGATGTCGGCCCGCCCTGCTTTGGCCCCCGCATCCACGACGAGCCCTTCCCCAAAGGGTTCTCACTCCCAAGAGACACGCCCAAGTACAATGGCTCTGTGAAGTCGGAAGATTGGTTGATCGATTACTCCACTGTGGTTCGCATAGCAAACGGCAACAAGCGTGTTGCCGTGAAGTATGTCCCCCTCATGCTCCAAGGCATGGCGCGCACCTGGCTCAACAGCTGGCTAGACTTCACAGAAGCCTTCATCCGCAACTTCACCAGCACCTACAAACGGGCTCCCAAGCGCCGACAGCTCTCCTTCTGTGTTCAAGGGCTCGATGAATCAACTCGCGACTACCTCACGCGTTGGGCCGAGCTCCACAACTTCTGCGAGGGGGTGCACGAGGTTCAAGCCATAGAGTACTTCACTGCCGGATGCCGAGAAGGCACCCTCCTCAAGCACCGACTCCTCTGCGACGAGCCGACTACCCTCGACGAGCTGCTGATCATAGCAGACAAGTATGCCACGACCGACTCTTCGATGAAGACCGAGCTTCGAGTAGACGCCTCCGGGAAGGTGCTCACGCCGGCTCCCAAGACGCCGGCTGGAGACTCCAACCGACGCCCGTACCAGAACGACAACAAGCGCAACGCCCCTATGCCGCCTTCCACCATTCGGCAAGTGGCCACAGTCGAAGACGAACAACCCGAAGGGCGGCTCGCGCCTAAGAAGCAGAAGGGCGGCAGGCCGGCTTGGCAGCCGGCTTTCTCCTACGAGCAAGCCCTTGATGCCCCTTGCAAGTTCCACAGCGGCACGAAGGCATCCAACCACACGACTCGGAAATGCCATTGGCTCACGCGAATCTCCAAGGGCGAAGGGCTGGTGCCGCCTCCGCCTGCTGGCCAGCCGCCTCCAGCCCCTCCGCAGTCGGCCGCTCGACCAGTAGGCGGGGACGTTCAAGACGAGTTCCCCGACGAGCATGCCGCCTACGTCGTCTTTACAAGCCAGACCGAAGACCAGCGCAGCCGGCGCCGACAGCACCAAGAAGTCAACGTGGTCGCCTCCAACAACCCCGAGTTCCTGCACTGGTCGGAGAAGCCTATCAGCTGGAGCCGGGCCGATCACCCAGAGGTGATGCCATCTCCCGGCTCTTACGCATTGGTTTTGGATGCCACCCTCGCAACAGAAAGGCGAGCTGCCCGTTTCTCCTGCGTGCTGATAGATGGCGGGAGCAGCATCAACATACTGTACCGTGACACCATGGAGAAGCTGAACATCAAGACGAAGCAGCTCATGCCTAGTCGGACTGTGTTCCACGGCATCGTACCCGGCCTATCCTGCTCACCAATCGGCAAGATCAAGATAGATGTTCTCTTTGGGGACAAGGATCATTTCCACCGAGAAGCAATATGGTTTGAAGTAGTGGATCTGGAGAGCCCTTACCACGCATTACTTGGTCGACCTACTCTGGCCAAGTTCATGGTTGTGCCCCACTATGCCTACCTCAAGATGAAGATGCCAAGTTCCAAGGGCATCATCACCGTAGCCGGAGACTACAAGAAATCCTCTGAGTGTGCGGCAGCTAGCAACCGGCTGGCCGAGTCCCTCATGATCGTTGAAGAGAAAAAGATGCTGGATCGAGTCGTGGCCGTGGCCGGCAAGCAGCCGGCCCTGTCCCCCAACCCCAAGGAATATGATGCTCAAGGTTCCTTCCAGCCGGCCAAAAAAACAAAAAAGATACCTCTGGATCCGGAGCACCCGGAGAGGCACGCTGTCGTAGGCACCGGCCTAGATAGCAAATAGGAAAGCGAGCTCGTCGATTTCCTCTGTGTGAATCGGGACATCTTCGCATGGTCTCCCAAAGACATGCCGGGCGTTCCGACGGATTTCGCCGAGCACAAGCTACATGTCCGATCTGACGCCAAGCCGGTCAGGCAGCCCTTGCGCAACCTGTCGGAAGAAAAGAGAAGAGTTGTCGGAGAAGAAATAGCCCGGCTTCTAGCAGCCCGATTCATCATGGAAGTGTTCTTTCCAGAATGGCCGGCCAACCCGGTCCTGGTGTTGAAGAAAAATAAGCAATGGCGCATGTGCATTGACTACACCAGCCTCAACAAAGCCTGCCCCAAAGATCCTTTTGCTCTGCCAAGGATTGATCAAGTGATAGACTCCACAGCCGAATGCGAGCTGTTGAGCTTCTTGGATGCTTACTCAGGCTACCACTAGATAAAGTTGGATCCAGCTGACCGCCTGAAGACCGCCTTCATCACACCATTCGGAGCTTTCTGCTACCTGACTATGACATTCAGCTTGAGAAATGCCAGTGCCACTTTTCAGCGTCGCATGCAGAAATGCCTCCTCAAGCAGCTCGGCAGAAATGCCCACGTCTATGTAGATGATATTGTGGTGAAGACGGAGAAGCGCGGCACCTTGCTGGAAGACCTCAGAGAGACATTTGAAAACTTGCGCCGGTTTCAGATCAAGCTCAACCCCGAGAAATGCGTGTTTGGAGTGCCAGCCGGCCAGCTTCTAGGCTTCCTGGTCTTCGAACGCGGCATCAAATGCAACCCGGTGAAGATCAAGGCCATAGAGAGAATGGAGATTCCTACCAAGCTACGAGACATCCAAAAGTTTACCGGATGCTTGGCCTCCCTGAACCGCTTCATCAGCCGGCTCGGAGAGAAAGCTCTCCCCCTCTACCGACTCATGAAGAAGTCCACTCACTTCGAGTGGAACGACCAAGCAGACCAAGCTTTCCACGAGCTAAAGAAGATGTTGACCACGCCGCCTGTCTTGGCGGCACCGACTGAGAAAGAGCCCATGCTCCTTTACATTGCCGCCACTAGCCGAGTGGTCAGCACCGTTATCGTGGTTCAGCGCCCAGAAGAAGGCCGAGCTCAGCTAGTCTAGAGGCTGGTATATTATCTGAGCGAAGTGCTGTCCACCTCGAAGCAGAACTACCCGCACTACCAGAAGATGTGCTATGGTGTGTACTTCACCGCCAAGAAGCTCAAGCCCTACTTTCAAGAGCACCCCATCATGGTCGTATGTACTGCCCCGCTCGCCGAGATCATAGGCAGCTGGGATGCCGGCCGGGTGGCAAAATGGGCCATTGCGCTGGCTCCTTACACAATCTTCTACCAGCCTCGCACCGCCATCAAGTCCCAGGCATTGGTCGACTTCCTTGTCGACTGGGCCGAGACCCAGTACCTACCGCCAGCCCCCGACTCCACTCATTGGCGGATGCACTTCGATGGATCCAAGATGCGCACCGGCTTGGGAGCCGGCATCGTCCTCACCTCTCCCAAGGGCGACAGACTCAGATACACATTGCAAATTCATTTTGCCGCCTCCAACAATGTGGCCGAGTACGAGGCGCTCATACACGGGCTCCGGCTGGCCAAAGAACTCGGCATTCGCCGGATCCTGTGCTATGGTGACTCGGACTTGGTATTCTAGCAATCATCTGGCGACTGGGACGCCAAGGACGCAAACATGGCGAGCTACTGCTTCCTCGTTCAGCAAATCAGTGGATATTTTGAAGGATGCGAGTTCCTCCACGTGCCACGGGCCGACAACGAGCAAGCAGATGCCCTGACACGAATTGGCTCCACCCGACAAGCTATACCAACCGGCGTCTCTCTCCAACGCCTCCTCAAGCCGTCTGTCAAGCCATCTCTAGAATCTGATTCCATCTTCGTACCGCCTGACCCCGACGCAGTCGGATCCGACTCTGGGAACCAAGCAGGTAGCTCGGGGACTTCGACAGGCGGCTCGGGGACTGCCATAGTCGCACCCGGCCCGGGGACCTCAGAACCCGGCCCGGGGACTACCGCAGTCGGCCCGGGGACTGCATCAACGCAACAAGCGGTGGCCGACTCGAACTCTTCACCACCCAGCCCACCCGCCCTGGTCGCAGTAGCCGTATTGGCAATAGAAGAAGTCACAGCTCCATCATGGGCCCAGCCCATCCTCAACTTCCTGGTAAACAGAGAGCTGCCAACTGACGAGATCTCGGCAAGACAAGTCCAACGCCGAGCCGGAGCATACACAATAATGAACCGAGAGCTCATTAGGCGCAGCGTCACTGGAGTCTTCCAGCGCTGCGTCGAGCCAGAGAAGGGCATAGCAATCCTCAAGGACATCCACCAAGGCGAATGCGGCCACCACGCGGCCTCAAGATCACTCGTCGCCAAAGCTTTCCGCCATGGATTCTTCTGGCCGACTGCTTTGGAAGACGCCAAGGAGTTAGTCAAACACTGCAAAGGGTGCCAAGTCTTCAGCTCCAAGCAACACCTGCCGGCTTTCGCACTCAAAACCATCCCCCTCACCTGGCCTTTTGCCGTCTGGGGACTGGACATGGGGGGCCCATTCAAGACGGCGCGCGGCGGCATGACACATCTGCTCGTCGCCGTGGACAAATTTACCAAGTGGATTGAAGCGAAGCCGATCAAGAAACTGAATGGGCCGACTGCCGTGACATTCATCGCAGATATTACAACCCGGTATGGTGTACCACACAGCATCATCACCGACAACGGCACAAATTTTGCCAAGGGAGCACTGGCACGTTTCTGCGCGACACAGGGCATCCGACTGGACTTAGCGTCCGTTGCCCACCCGCAGTCAAACGGCCAAGTCGAGCGAGCAAACGGCCTCATCCTCTCTGGAATCAAGCCACGATTGGTCGTGCCACTGGAGCGTTCGGCCGACTGTTGGCTCGACGAGCTGCCGGCCGTCCTCTGGAGTTTGCGCACTACCCCGAACAAATCAACCGGCTTCACCCCTTTCTTCCTTGTATATGGTGCCGAGGCAGTCATCCCAACTGACATCGAGTTCGACTCACCTCGGGTCGCCATGTACACGGAGGCGGAGGCCAAGGAAGCGCGAGAAGACTGCGTCGACCTGCTGGAAGAAGGTCGGCTGTTAGCCCTCAGCCGGTCCGCCATCTACCAGAAGGGTTTACGCCGTTACCATAGCCGGAAGGTCAAGCCAAGATCCTTCCAAGAGGGTGATCTTGTGCTCCGGCTGATCCAGCGAACAGCCGGCCAGCACAAGCTCTCGGCCCCTTGGGAAGGCCCCTTCGTCATCAGCAAGGCCTTAGGCAACGACTCCTACTACCTGATCGACGCGCAGAAGCCGAAGGCACGCAAGAGAGATGATTCCGGCAAGGAGTCGGAATGACCATGGAACGCCAATCTCCTCCGAAGATTTTACAGTTAAAATGCAGTATGTACCACGCTACCTTTTGTATTAAGTACGAGACAACGGGCCCCCCGAGGAGCACTCGGGGACTACCCCCTTTTATCTATGTATGACGAGTATCATGCCTATGATTATGTTACTACATTTGTTTTCTCGTCCGGCACCGGGTTCGATCAGTCGGCCTGGGGACTTGCCGCCTTGAGTTATATTCAAGTTCTACCTGCAGTCAGACAAGTAGTGTGTCGGCACCCAAGCCCTCTCTTGTTGAAAGTCGCAGCTCGAAGAATCGACTGTCCGGCTGGCAAGAGCCAAAGGCAGGAAAGAATGCCCACATGAAAAATGGCTAAGGACTAACGAACTTATATAACACAAGCCGGCCTCCCACCCCGCCAACCGGTTGTCAGAGCAGCCGGCTGGCCTGCTTCCCATTCACCTTGCTACAATCTAAGAAAGCTCGAGTACTTGTCCTCCCAAACGGCCAAGCCCTTCCCCAGCCACAGACTGCAGAGCAGCTGTCCGGCTGGGAAGGCGGCGACCAAGGGAGTGCGGCAAAGGAAACAGCCAAAAGGATGAAAAGCAAGTATGAACGGAAGCCAAGCACATGCATGATTATACTTACACAAAAGGCCTTCGAAAGGCCAGCATTCAACATAGTTTGAATACACCCCCAGTGGGTGGAACTGCGCAAATTTAATAAAAATTGTTCAAAGAGTAACGAGCAGGAAAGCAAAGACGGCGGATCAGGCCAAGGGAGCAACAGGCGAGCCGGGCAGGTTGGTGGAGACGGTAGTGCTGGCCGGAGGAGTGGCCGGCTGGCGAGTCTCGGCATGATCGTCACCTATTGCAGGCAGCACGCTCGCACGCGCCTCGTTGCTGGAGGCACGATCAGGCTAAGGCTGGCTGGTCGCTCCATCGTCTGGCACGATGTCTTCACCATCCTCCCGCTCTTCCTCTTCGCCCTCGTCGCTGGAATCGATCTCCTCCGCCGAGTCTTCACCTTCTGCCGGGTTCAGCCCGAACCACTCCTCCGGCTGAGCGACGCCGTCATCATTTACCTCAGGGGCAAAGGCACTGGTGTCGGTGTAGTCGGCGATCCCCAAGGCGCGCTGGATGATAACCGGCCGCACCGCCTCCAGCTCCTCGTTGGCCTCCTGCCGCCAGGTGCTCAGCTGGGCCAAGTCCAGCCCAGATACCAAGCTCGGACGAACTCTAGCGCCCGCCTGGCGCTGGACCGGGCTGCAGAGGCCTTCCAGGCCTCGAAGCGGCCGACTGCTACCTCCAGCCAGTCGGCAGTCCGACTGGGGGTGCGGGGAACTACCTCGCCGGGCCAGAGGGCGGCCAGCACCTGCGGCCCCGCACGCTGAAGACGGCGGAGCATGCGGTAGGCCGGCTGGAGGCCGGCTTGAATCGCCAGAAGCTGCTCCTCAAGCGACCGGCCAGCATCCGGTGCGATCTCAACCCCAGCCTGCCGTCGTGCATCACGGAGAGCCTCGATGGCTTGGTTGGCGGCAACGGAGTAACCAGGAAAGTAATCTGCACAAAGAAAAATAAGTAGCTCAAAGTCAGAAGACAGACCAGATGACAGGGGGCGAGCAAAGGGACGAAGAGGAAGGTGGCCTACCGTCAATCAAATCTTCAATCCGGCCATAGCCTTCGCTCAGCGCTTGCCTCGCCTCAGCCCAGCTCCGCCTCGGTCTCATATTCGCCTTTGAGGGCGGCTTCGCTGTCCTGCGCCGTCTTCAGGGCCGCCTTATGGCTCTCCTCCTGTCGGCCAGTTTTTTGGCCAGGCCATCACGTTCCTGAGCCAAGGCGTTGCACTCGGCTTCCTTGGTGCGAAGGGCGGTCTGGGCCCCACCTAGCTGCTCCCTCAAATCGGCATTGGCCCCTGCAGATATGAAGAAGAAGAAGAAAGCAATAAGGAAGAAGTCGTCAGGAAAGATCCGACCCGACTGCTCAGCAGTCGGCCCGAATCTCGGGGACTACACCCAGTGGGTGCGCTGACGCGCCCCCACATGAGATAAAAAATGAAGCACTTACTCCGGATCTCAGTCAGATCAGTGGTCTTCTGGTTCATCTCCCGGGCCTGGGAGTTGAAGGCAGCCGCGCGGAGGTTGTGATAGTCCTGCAAATAGGACAAAGGTGCGAATAAGAACAAGACATCAATCAAAGTCTACTAAGAAGTTCCAAGCCGCCTGCTCAGCAGCCGACTCGGAACTCGGGGACTACACCTAGTGGGTGCGCTGACGCGCCCCCACGGAAGAAATCAAGAGCGATCGACGAAAAGCGGGAAGACTCACCCGAATGGCCGACCGCGTTGCAAGAAACTCTTGAGTATACTGCTTCAGCGCGGCGGCCTAGGACTGAAGCCGGTTCCGGACGTCCTGTGCCGCCACGTTCAGCACGGCCGTCCCACCGCCCGGCGTCCACCCCAGCGAGCTGACGCTGGCCGTCTCCAGATCCTGGGCCGACGAGCTGGAGCCCGCGGCCTTCTACGGGTCCGGCGCTGAAGTCGCCTTCCCTGCGCGCCGACGAGACGGCGACAGGACCACAAGATCCGCCCTCACAGTCGGCTCGCCTCCAGCTGGCTGCTCAGGCGGCGCGTCAGGCCGGCTGCCTTGGCCCGTTACAGTCGGCGATGGCGGGGCTGCATCCCTCTCCAGGACGACTGTGTCGCCCTCCTCCCTCTCCGTCGCCGGCTGGTCGCGGTCGGCTTCCTCTGGCGGGGGCACTGGGATATTGGGAGCCATGGTGCGAAGGGGGATGATGACCTGCGGAGGCTGGTTACGCAGGGCCTCCGCCGCCCTCTCCGCGGCCGCAGCCTCCGCTTGAGCCTTGGCTGCTGCGTCGGCTTGCGCCTCTGCCGACTCCTCCGTCGTCTCCTGAGCCACCCTGGCGGCGGCCACCCTCTGCTCCTCCGCCTCCTGCTCCTCCCGCGCCTCCCGCACGTTCCGCTCCGTCGCCGCTAGGAGATCGGCATAGGGGTCCACGCGGCGGGTGCTCACAGACCCTCCCGTCGCTCCAACTACGGAGGCGGCAGTGGTCCGCTCGAGAGAAAGCGGAGCCCTGTTTGATAAGTCAAGGAAAATGCTTAGAAGAATGCCAACCGAAGAGAAAAAAGAAAGGCGTGAGAGAATTGACACTTACGCTGAAACCGCATGCGGCTGCTTCACCACCTTGCGGAAGCGGGCTGCCTTCACGGCCGCCTCGTCCCGCTTGGTCGCCGCTGCAGAACCCTTGGGCTTCTACGGCCGACTGCCAAAGAGGGCCGGCGCGGCCCGGCGTTTCTGTGCGCCACCACGAACAGCCGGCGCTGCAGATGAGCCCACGCCTTGATGATCGGGCGCCAGCTGACGGTGCAGAACGACTTCGGTCTCGTCGTCATCCGGCCAGTCCTCGAAGCTGACCCCGAGCCCGGAGTCGCCTGCCTCGCCGCCTCCCCCTACGGCGTCGTCGTCTAGAGCGGCCGCCCCCAAGTCGGGATCGTCCAAGTCGTCCGTCGCACGGTCGGGGACGAACTGGCGCTCCACCCCCGCGGCTCCGGCCGACGGTTGAAGGAGGGGGATCTGTAAAAAACAAGCCGACTGGTCAAGAGTTGGCCAGCATGAACTCGGCAACAAAGAGAAGAAGAAAAGAAGGGAAGCCTACCAAAGGCGGGGGATTGGCGCGAGAGTACGGGTCCTTGCCGAACCGCCACTCCTCGGTGAGCTTGCAGTTGGATATAATTCACCATGTAAGATACCTCGTCATGAGGCATCTCCTTGGGGCTTAGCCGACTTGGGTCGAAACGACCGCTCATCTGGCAAATCATGTGAGGGCGGCCTTGGAGTGGGAGCACCCGGCGATCCACGAAGACGGCTATCAGGTCGGACCCGGTCAGGCCTTCCGACTGGATCAGCACCCGGAGCCGTGCGATAGCGGCGGCACCAGCCGGCGACAGCGTCTTGGCTCGGTAGGACCACGAAGGCCGCCTCCCAGCCGGCGGGCCGGCTGCGTAAGCCGGCAGGTTGACAAAGTCGCCTTGCGGAGCGACGTTCTTCATGTAGAAGTAAGATTTTTGCCAGAGCTTCACCGACTGGATCAACGCGATGGGCGGAAACGGGTTGTCGCCCGTCGGTCTCCGCACGGCGATGAAAGCGCCGCATGGGGCAGGCACGCCCGCGATGACGGTGCCAAGCTTGGACTGGAAGAATTCCCCCCAAAGTTCGAGGGTGGGGAGGACGCCAAGGAAGCCTTCGCACAGAGTGACGAAGGCCGACAGCAGCACCACCGTGTTTGGAGTAAGGTGGTGTGGCTGGAGATTGTAGAACTCAAGAAAGGAGCGGAAGAAACCGCTCGCCGGCAGGCCAACGCTGTGCAGGCAGTGCGAGCGAAAGATTACCCGCTCATCTTCCTCCGGCGCCGGCGAGATCTCCCTCTCCGGCGCGAGACGGACCCGCACATAATCTGTGCCCGGCAACCGCCGCGTCTTGCGGAGGAAGTCGACGTAGTCCTCGTGGACATTGGAGCCATCCCAGGAGCTGGACCGCGCCATGAGGACGGAGAGGCGACGGGAAAAGCGCGACGGCGGAGGGTGCGCGATTCAGCTGCAGCAAAGCCACGGCGCACCGAGAAGATTGGTGGAAGGGCGGCGCGGTGGCGAGTAGCTGTGGCGACGGAGAGGAAGAAGTGCAAGAAAATGGCGGAGCGAGGGCGAGCGTGCGAGCGTCTGCCGCTCCCCCTCCTCCCCCTACTTATAGCCTCGTGCGGCGAAGCCGAGGAGGCGAGGCGTGGGGGGACGTGGGATTAACTGCGCCCACTCCCCCATGCCCCACGATTATTACGCCCTAACGACGTGCGAAAATTGTCGTCGCAAGGCGAGCGGCCCATTTGGGCTACAGAAGATCCACACTTGGGACGAGGCATGGAAGTGGTGGGCCCCGGTCTGCGGCGACGTCCTGTCGGGCGCGTGGGCTGGCAGGCCCTTCCAACCGAAGGGTGCCATGTGGCGCGCGGGCGGCGAGCGGCCAGCCCGCAGCCTGGCTTGTGCGTCAGCTGGTTCCCGCCTTCAGACTTCAAAAAACCTCGCCGAGACGGCACGCCTGAATGAAGCCAGCTCCTAGCTGCCAGCTCTTCGGGATAGGTAGCTGATTGAGCTTCTCGTTCCCTGTTCAGCCACGAAGCCCAACCAGCTTCGGGGACTACTGTCGGAGTAAATGACCACGGGTAGCCTAGCCGGCTCCCCCTGGTTCCTCAAAACATGACGGGCCGATCAAGCCTTCAAGCACCCAAGGCATGGGGCCGCCTTCCCTTGGCCGGCTGTCTTACAGGCCGACTACCAGAAGGCGGCCCGGCCCTAAAACTCTCATGAAGAAAGCCACGAGAGGGTCGACTCCAAGAAGCCGGCCACGAGAAGACCGACTCCAAGAATCCGAACCCTGGCAAGCGGCCAAGATCGTGCCCTCAAAGCCTGCACCCACATAACGGTGATGAGACGGGGCGTGGCAACAGTGAAGCCTGCCACCCCCGAATCCCGGAGCACGCATGGCCACAGCACGCCGTACGGGTCAGCCATGACCCGTCCGGCGTGGCACTGTTGCCATGCTGACCATGACGCCACCCACGACAGGCTGTCAGTACGGCCCGCGGGCGGCGGGCCCCTTCAGTCAGAGAGACACCCGAAGGCGGCCACGCCTCCTCCAGTCGGCCTGGGACGTAGCCGGCTCTCACCAGCCGGCTCGCTCCCTCCCTCGAAGTACGCGCACCATTAAGGAGACAAGACGAGGTAAGTGTTGGGGAACGTAGTAATTTCAAAAAAATTCCTACGCACACGGAAGATCATGGTGATGCATAGCAACGAGAGGGGAGAGTGTTTTCCACATACCCTCGTAGACCGAAAGCGGAAGCGTTAGAACAACGCGGTTGATGTAGTCGTACGTCTTCATGGCCCTACCTATCAAGCACCGAAACTACGGCACCTCCGAGTTCTAGCACACGTTCAGCTCGATGACGATCCCCGGACTCCGATCCAGCAGAATGTCAGGGAAGAGTTCCGTCAGCACAACGGCGTGGTGACGATCTTGATGTTCTACTGTCGCAGGGCTTCGCCTAAGCACCGCTACAATATTATCGAGGACTTTGGTGGAGGGGGGCACCGCACACGGCTAAGAGATCAAGAGATCAATTGTTGTGTCTATGAGGTGCCCCCTCCCCCGTATATAAAGGAGTGGAGGAGAGGGGGCCGGCCAAGGGGGTGGCGCGCCCTAGGGGGGAGTCCAACCCCAAACGGGAGTAGGACTCCCCCCTTTCCTATTAGGAGTAGGAGAGGGAAGGAAGAGAGGGGAGGGAAGAAGGAAAGGGGGGCCGGCCCCCCTCCCAATTCGGATTGGGCTTGGGGGCGCGCACCCTCCATTGCTCCTTCTCCCTCCTTTCCACTAAGGCCCAATAAGGCCCATATACCTACGGGGGGGTTCCGATAACCTCCCGGAGCTCCGGTATAGTCCCAATCTCACCCGGAACCTTTCCGGTGTCCAATATATCGATCTTTATGTCTCGACCATTTCGAGACTCCTCGTCATGTCCGTGATCACATCCGGGACTCCGAACAACCTTCGGTACATCAAAAACCATAAACTCATAATAAAACTGTCAACGAAACCTTCAGCGCCCAGACCCTATGGGTTCGAGAACTATGTAGACATGACCTAGAACTGTTTCCGGTCAATAACCAATAGCGGAACCTGGATGCTCATATTGGCTCCTACATATTCTACGAAGATCTTTATCGGTCAAACCGCATAACAACATACGTTGTTCCCTTTGTCATCGGTATGTTACTTGCCCAAGATTTGATCGTCGGTATCTCAATACCTAGTTCAATCTCATTACCGGCAAGTCTCTTTACTCGTTATGTAATGCATCATTCCGTAACTAACTCATTAGCTACATTGCTTGCAAGGCTTATAGTGATGTGCATTACCGAGAGGGCCCAGGGATACCTCTCCGACAATCGGAGTGACAAATCCTAATCTCGAAATACGTCAACTCAACAAGTACCTTTGGAGACACCTGTAGAGCACCTTTATAATCACCCAGTTACGTTGTGACGTTTGGTAGCACACAAAGTGTTCCTCCGGTAAACGGGAGTTACATAATCTTGTAGTCATAGGAACATGTATAAGTCATGAAGAAAGCAATAGCAACATACTAAACGATCAAGTGCTAAGCTAACGGAAAGGGTCAAGTCAATCACATCATTCTCCTAATGATGTGATCCCGTTAATCAAATGACAACTCGTGTCTATGGTTAGGAAACTTAACCATCTTTGATTTACGAGCTAGTCAAGTAGAGGCATTCTAGTGACACTATGTTTGTCTATGTATTCACACATGTATTATGTTTCCGAGTAATACAATTCTAGCATGAATAATAAACATTTATCATGATATGAGGAAATAAATAATAACTTTATTATTGCCTCTAGGGCATATTTCCTTCAGTCTCCCACTTGCACTAGAGTCAATAATCTAGATTACACAGTAATGATTCTAACACCCATGGAGTCTTGGTGTTAATCATGTTTTGCTCGTGGAAGAGGCTTAGTCAACAGGTCTGCTACATTCAGATCCGTATGTATCTTGCAAATCTCTATGTCTCCAACCTGGACTTGGTCCCGGATGGAATTGAAGCGTCTCTTGATGTGCTTGGTTCTCTTGTGAAATCTGGATTCCTTTGCCAAGGCAATTGCACCTGTATTGTCACAAAAGATTTTCATTGGACCCGATGCACTAGGTACGACACCTAGATCGGATATGAACTCCTTCATCCAGACTCCTTCATTTGCTGCTTCAGAAGCAGCTATGTACTCCGCTTCACATGTAGATCCCGCTACGACGCTTTGTTTAGAACTGCACCAACTGACAGCTCCACCGTTTGATATAAACACGTATCCGGTTTGCGATTTAGAATTGTCTGGATCAGTGTCAAAGCTTGCATCGACGTAACCATTTACGACTAGCTCTTTGTCACCTCCATAAACGAGAAACATATCCTTAGTCCTTTTCAGGTATTTCAGGATGTTCTTGACCGTTGTCCAGTGATCCACTCATGGATTACTTTGGTACCTCCCTGCTAAACTAATAGCAAGGCACACATCAGGTCTGGTACACAGCATTGCATACATGATAGAGCCCATGGCTGAAGCATAGGGAACTTCTTTCATTTTCTCTCTATCTTCTGCAGTGGTCGGGCATTGAGTCTGACTCAACTTTACACCTTGTAATACAGGCAAGAATCCTTTCTTTGCCTGATCCATTTTGAACTTTTTCAAAACTTTATCAAGGTATGTGCTTTGTGAAAGTTCAATCAAGCGTCTTGATCTATCTCTATAGATCTTGATGCCCAATATGTAAGCAGCTTCACCGAGGTCTTTCATTGAAAAACTCTTATTCAAGTATCCCTTTATGCTATCCAGAAATTCTATATCATTTCCAATTAACAATATGTCATCTACATATAATATCAGAAATGCTACAGGGCTCCCACTCACTTTCTTGTAAATACAGGCTTCTCCAAAAGTCTGTATAAAACAATATGCTTTGATCACACTATCAAAGCGTTTATTCCAACTCCGAGATGCTTGCACCAGTCCATAAATGGATCGCTGGAGCTTGCACACTTTGTTAGCACCTTTTGGATCGACAAAACCTTCCGGCTGCATCATATACAACTCTTCTTACAGAAATCCATTCAGGAATGCAGTTTTGACATCCATTTGCCAAATTTCATAATCATAAAATGTGGCAATTGCTAACATGATTCGGACAGACTTAAGCATCGCTACGGGTGAGAAAGTCTCATCGTAGTCAACCCCTTGAACTTGTCGAAAACCTTTTGCAACAAGTCAAGCTTTGTAGACAGTAACATTACCATCAGCGTCAGTCTTCTTCTTAAAAATCCATTTATTCTCGATGGCTTGCCGATCATCGGGCAAGTCAACCAAACTCCACACTTTGTTCTCATACATGGATCCCATCTCAGATTTCATGGCTTCAAGCCATTTTGCGGAATCTGGGCTCATCATCGCTTCCTCATAGTTCGTAGGCTCGCCATGGTCAAGTAACATGACCTCCAAAATAGGATTACCATACCACTCTGGCGCGGATCTTACTCTGGTTGACCTACGAGGTTCTGTAGTAACTTATTCTGAAGTTTCATGATCATCATCATTAGCTTCCTCACTTATTGGTGTAGTCGTCACAGGAACCGGTTTCTGTGATGAACTATTTTCCAATAAAGGAGCAGGTACAGTTACCTCATCAGGTTCTACTTTTCTCCCACTCACTTCTTTCGAGAGAAACTCCTTCTCTAAAAAGGATCCATTCTTTGCAACAAATGTCTTGCCTTCGGATCTATGATAGAAGGTGTACCCAACAGTTTCCTTTGGGTATCCTATGAAGACACATTTCTCCGATTTGGGTTCGAGCTTATCAGGTTGAAGCTTTTTCACATAAGCATCGCAGCCCCAAACTTTAAGAAATGACAACTTTGGTTTCTTGCCAAACCATAGTTCATAAGGCGTCGTCTCAACGGATTTTGATCGTGCCCTAGTACGATTACGACGTTCGAACACACCATTACGCTGTGGTGTTCCGGGTGGCGTGAGTTGCGAAACTATTCCGCATTGCTTCAAATGTAAACCAAACTCGAACCTCAAATATTCTCCTCCACGATCAGATCGTAGAAACTTTATTTTCTTGTTACGATGATTTTCAACTTCACTCTGAAATTCTTTGAACTTTTCAAATGTTTCAGACTTATGTTTCATTAAGTAGATATACCCATATCTGCTCAAATCATCTGTGAAGGTGAGAAAATAACGATATCTGCCACGAGCCTCAACATTCATTGGACCACATACATCAGTATGTATGATTTCCAACAAATCAGTAGCTTGTTCCATTGTTCCGGAGAACGGAGTTTTAGTCATCTTGCCCAAAAGGCACGGTTCACAAGCATCAAATGATTCATAACCAAGTGATTCCAAAAATCCATCTTTATGGAGTTTCTTCATGCGCTTTACACCGATATGACCCAAACGGCAGTGCCACAAATAAGTTGCACTATCATTATTAACTTTGCATCTTTTGGCATCAATATTATGAACATGTGTATCATCACGATCGAGATCCAACAAACTATTTTCATTGGGTGTATGACCATTGAAGGTTTTATTCATGTAAACAGAACAACAATTATTCTCTGATTTTAAATGAATAACCGTATTGCAATAAACATGATCAAATCATATTCATGCTCAACGCAAACGCTAAATAACATTTATTTAGGTTTAACACTTATCTTGAAAGTTTAGGGAGTGTGTGATGATGATCATATCAATCTTGGAACTACTTCCAACACTCATCGTTACTTCCCCTTCAACTAGTCTCTGTTTATTCTGTAACTCCTGTTTCGAGTTACTAATCTTAGCAACCGAACAAGTATCAAATACTCAGGGGCTACTATAAACACTAGTAAGGCACACATCAATAACCTGTATATCTAATATACCCTTGTTCCCTTTGCCATCCTTCTTATCCACCAAATATTCAGGGCATTTCCGCTTCCAGTGACTATTTCCTTTGCAGTGTAAGCACTTAGTTTCAGGCTATGGTACAGCTTTGGGCTTCTTCGCAGGAGTGACAACTTGCTTGGCTTTCCACTTGAAGTTCCCTTTCTTTCCCTTTGCCCTTTTCTTGAAACTAGTGGTCTTGTCAATCATCAACACTTGATGCTCTTTCTTGATTTCTACCTTCGTCGATTTCTACATCACGAAGAGCTCGGGAATCGTTTTCGTCATCCCTTGCATACTATAGTTCATCACGAAGTTCTACTAACTTGGTGATGGTGACTAGAGAACTCTGTCAATACTATCTTATCTGGAAGATTAACTCCCACTTGATTCAAGCGATTGAAGTACCCAGACAATCTCAGCACATGCTCACTAGTTGAGCGATTCTCCTCCATCTTTTAGCTATAGAACTTGTTGGAGACTTCATATCTCTCAACTCGGGTATTTGCTTGAAATATCAACTTCAATTTCTGGAACATCTCATATGGTCCATGACGTTCAAAACGTCCTTGAAGTCCCGATTCTAAGCTGTTTAGCATGGTCCACTAAACTATCAAGTAGTCATCATATTGAGCTAGCCAAACGTTCATAACGTCTGCATCTGCTCCTGCAATAGGTCTGTCACCTAGCGGTGCATTAAGGACATAATTCTTCTGTGCAGCAATGAGGATAAACCCCAGATCACGGATCCAATCCGCATCATTGCTACTAACATTTTTCAACACAATTTTCTCTAGGAACATATCAAAATAAACATATGAAAGCAACAATGCAAGCTATTGATCTTACAACATAATAAGCAAAATACTATCAGGTACTAAGTTCATGATAAATTTAAGTTCAATTAATCATATTACTTAAGAACTCCCACTTAGATAGACATCTCTCTAATCATCTAAGTGATCACGTGATCCAAATCAACTAAACCATAACCGATCATCACGTGAAATGGAGTAGTTTTCAATGGTGAACATCACTATGTTGATCATATCTACTATATGATTCACGCTCGACCTTTCGGTCTCAGTGTTCCGAGGCCATATCTGCATATGCTAGGCTCGTCAAGTTTAACCTGAGTATTCTGCGTGTGCAAAACTGGCTTGCACCCGTTGTAGATGGACGTAGAGCTTATCACACCCGATCATCACGTGGTGTCTGGGCACGACGAACTTTGGCAACGGTGCATACTCAGGGAGAACACTTTTATCTTGAAATTTAGTGAGAGATCATCTTATAATGCTACCGTCAATCAAAGCAAGATAAGATGCATAAAAGATAAACATCACATGCAATCAAAATATGTGACATGATATGGCCATGATCATCTTGCGCCTTTGATCTCCATCTCCAAAGTACTGTCATGATCTCTATCTTCACCGGCACAAACACCATGATCTTCATCATCTTGATCTATATCAATGTGTCGTCACATGGTCATCTCGCCAACTATTGCTCTTGCAACTATTGCTATCGCATAGCGATAAAGTAAAGCAATTATTTGGCACTTGCATCTTATGCAACAAAGAGACAACCATAGGGCTTCTGCCAGTTGCCGATAACTTCAACAAAACATGATCATCTCATACAACAACTTATATCTCATCACGTCTTGACCATATCACATCACAACATGCCCTGCAAAAAACAAGTTAGACGTCCTCTACTTTGTTGTTGCAAATTTTACGTGGCTGCTACGGGCTTAGCAAGAACCGATCTTACCTACGCATCAAAACCACAATGATAGTTCGTCAAGTTGGTGCTGTTTTAACCTTCGCAAGGACCAGGTGAGCCACACTCGATTCAGCTAAAGTGAGAGAGACAGACACCCGCCAGCCACCTTTAAGCACGAGTGCTCGTAACGGTGAAACCAGTCTCGCGTAAGCGTACGCGTAATGTCGGTCCGGGCCGCTTCATCTCACAATACCGCCGAACCAAAGTATGACATGCTGGTAAACAGTATGACTTGTATCGCCCACAACTCACTTGTGTTCTACTCGTGCATATAACATCAATGCATAAAACCTAGGCTCTGATACCACTGTTGGGGAACGTAGTAATTTCAAAAATTTCCTATGCACACGCAAGATCATGGTGATGGCATAGCAACGAGAGGGAAGAGTGTATGTCCACGTACCCTCGTAGACCGTAAGCGGAAGCGTTATCACAACGCGGTTGATGTAGTCGTACGTCTTCACGATCCGACCGATCCAAGCACCGAACGTACGGAGCCTCCGAGTTCAGCACATGTTCAGCTCGATGACGATCTCCGGTCTCCGATCCAGCCGAGCTCCGGAGATGAGTTCCGTTAGCACGACGGCGTGGTGACGATGATGATGTTCTACCGGCACAGGGCTTCGCCTAAACTCCGCGATGATATGACCGAGGTGGAATATTGTGGAAGGGGGCACCGCACACGGCTAAGGAACGATCCGTAGATCAACTTGTGTGTCTATGGGGTGCCCCCTGCCCCCGTATATAAAGGAGCAAGGGGGAGGGGGCGGCCGGCCTAGGAGGGGGCGCGCCATGGGGAGTCCTACTCCCACCGGGAGTAGGACACCCTCCTTCCTTGTTAGAGTAGGAGAAGGGGGAAAGAGGGGAGAGAGGAAGGAAAAGGGGGCCGCACCCCTTGTCCAATTCGGACTAGAGGGGGGCTGCGCGCCTCCTTCCTTTAGGCCCTCTCTCCTCTAATCCCGTATGGCCCAATAAGGCCCATATACTCCCCGGCGAATTCCCGTAACTCTCCGGTACTCTGAAAAATACCCGAATCACTCGGAACCTTTCCGAACTCCGAATATAGTCGTCCAATATATCGATCTTTACGTCTCGACCATTTCGGGACTCCTCGTCATGTCCGTGATCACATCCGGGACTCCGAACAACCTTCGGTACATCAAAACCATAAACTCAAAATAAAACTGTCAACGAAACCTTAAGCGTGCGGACCCTACGGGTTCGAGAACTATGTAGACATGACCTAGAACTGTTTCCGATCAATAACCAATAGCGGAACCTGGATGCTCATATTGGCTCCTACATATTCTACGAAGATCTTTATCGGTCAAATCGCATAACAACATACGTTGTTCCCTTTGTCATCGGTATGTTACTTGCCCGAGATTTGATCGTCGGTATCTCAATACCTAGTTCAATCTCGTTACCGGCAAGTCTCTTTACTCGTTATGTAATGCATCATTCCGTAACTAACTCATTAGCTACATTGCTTGCAAGGCTTATAGTGATGTGCATTACCGAGAGGGCCCAAAGATACCTCTCCGACAATCGGAGTGACAAATCCTAATCTCGAAATACGTCAACTCAACAAGTACCTTTGGAGACACCTGTAGAGCACCTTTATAATCACCCAGTTACGTTGTGACGTTTGGTAGCACACAAAGTGTTCCTCCGGTAAACGGGAGTTACATAATCTCATAGTCATAGGAACATGTATAAGTCATGAAGAAAGCAATAGCAACATACTAAACGATCAAGTGCTAAGCTAACGGAATGGGTTAAGTCAATCACATCATTCTCCTAATGATGTGATCCCGTTAATCAAATGACAACTCATGTCTATGGTTAGGAAACTTAACCATCTTTGATTTACGAGCTAGTCAAGTAGAGGCATTCTAGTGACACTATGTTTGTCTATGTATTCACACATGTATTATGTTTCCGGGTAATACAATTCTAGCATGAATAATAAACATTTATCATGATATGAGGAAATATAACTTTATTATTGCCTCTAGGGAATATTTCCTTCAGTAAGGCTACAGTGGGAGCCCGCCAGGTGGCGGCACTGTAGCCATGCTTACCTCGACAAAGCCCTCGTCATCAAGAGTGAGGCAACAGTAACCAGCTCCTGACAAGACCCCCAAGCGGTGGGACCTGCCTGTCGACCAAAAGGCCGGCAGCCGGCGGGACCCACCAGTCGACGTGCCCCAGCGGCTGACGGAGAAGCCGGCGAACATAGACACTGACGGCTAGGGCCCACGCCCAGCCGGATTACCATTGTACCCCTGGGGGGTAGGCCTATATAAACCCCCAGGGCACCCATGCAAAGGGTGGATCTCTGATAGTTTCACACACTTCATTGAGGGGAGAAAAGAGCTAGCCTTGCCCTTCTTCCTCCTCTCACCGAACAGCTCAAGGAGCCTCTTGTAGCCACTTGTTGATCTAGTGATCATGCGGAGACCCCGCAGAGCAGGATTAGGGGTGTTATCTCCACGGAGAGCCCCAAACCTGGGTAAGATCCGCCGGCGTGCATGTCTTCGCCTCATCCCGTTTCCAGGCACCGGCGATGTCTTATTGGCTCCCACAATGATAAGCCACCCGTTGGCATATGTCGCACCTACCACCCGACACTTGCACATGAACTACATCATCGGGGTTGAGCAGATATCTCATATCTCTGTCGCTAACCCGTACTACATGCACAAGGGCTTCTTGGGAGTCTGCGCAAAGCATGGTGAATACGCGAGGGATTACATCGTGAGTTTCATGCTCGCCAATAAGGACAAGGAGGAGATTCTCGTGCCTTATCATCCCGTGTAAGTCAGCCGCGCTGCTATCCTTCCTTCGATTTCAATCATTCATTTGCACGGTGGAGGCTAATTAATTTGAGGTGTACTTATTTTGCGCAGCGGCGGGCGCGCCGTCCTCATCATCCTCTACCCCTGATTCTCCCACGCTCTTTACTTGGACTCATCGAAGAACATTCACAAAAAGGATTACACCCACATCAAGGATGTTCTCGACAGTGCTATGTTTTACTACCAAGCAAGGGGTGGAGAGGTCAGGGACAAGAAGAGAAGGGGCGGCAGGGTCGCCTTCAGCCATAAGACCGACTTCTGCTGCATCCAGCAACCGAACGATTCTCTTAATGATGGATTCTATGTCCTACACCACATGCTGGAGTACAGACGGGATCACCAGAACCTTCGCATGTCACCTAGATCCGGCGATGCCCATATTCTGCAACGGGCAAAGGACATAGGAGATATCGAGGATCATCGACTTCGAGCTGAGTTCTATAACATCCAGCACGAACTTGCCCAAATCATCATGAAGGAGGTCGTCGGAAAAACAGGGATGTTCTACGGAGAAGGACAAATGTCGCGGGAAGACGTCTGAACATGGATAGCCTCTCAGCGTCTCGACATGAAGCCTTTCACTAAGCTCGAGGACTATCTCCCTGACATGGATGGATGGCACGACATGGTGGAGTGATTGTCGATATATGACAATGTGTCCGTTTGTCCATACTTTCTGTGTGACAAAACTTTGAGTTATGCACGGTGAAACTTTATTTGTGATGTAATTAAACCGTCCTCCTCCTCGACTAGCGAAAATCACTCTAGTTAGGACATTTTGGGTACGATGAACTTTGTTATTTATGCTTATGATATGTTGTTTCTATTTTTGCCAAGTCTGTCTCTTTCTGTTGCTCAACTATATATGTTGCATATCATCGACTCATGTGACGATGCAGGTGCATAGATCATAGATGGCAAAGAAGTGCTACTCCAGGAGTATATATACGACGAGTGGCCGGAGTGTCAGGCCCAGGTGTACCGGTTTCCGGTTTCCGAGCGACAGGCAGTAGTTAGTTTAGGTTCACGCTAATGCGAGAGAGGGATACGAACTCATGTACTCAAAGTGATAGCTCTTCTCGCGTATATCATTGTTTAGATGGATGACGATGTATTTGCAAGTAATCGAGACTTGTATCGCTATTTTCGAGATGATGACGAGAGACCACTTTGTGCTGGATGATGATTATGATGATGACATGATTTGATGAGACTAATTGTATGTATATGCTATGATTACATTTGTATGTGTATGATATGCTAAAGATTATTGTATAAAGCTTATTCAAATACAAAACAAATATGTAGGGAAAAAAACTAATAAAACTAGTAGTAGCGAGGGGGGAAAATTTAGCAGTAGCGCCGCCTTACCAGTAGCGCTTCCCTGTAAACAGCGCCGCAGATAATATCAGCAGCGCCCTTTTCTAAAGAGCGCTACAGCTATTCATGTATAGCAGTAGTGTGAGACAACAGGCGCTACTGCTATACGTTAGCTGTAGCGCCTTGTTAGTAGCGTCAGTTCCCGCGCTACTAAGAGGCCCAAAACCCGCGGTGCTGCTAGGCTTTTCCCTAGTAGTGTAGGAGTGCTAGCTTAGCAGCTTTAATTCTCTTACTAGCAGGGCAGAGGCGCGGCGTGCCCATCGTTGATCAAATTGTAACTTAATCTATTATTGATCGAGTCTGCTACCATATTGTATTGTGTTTTCATAGGTAACTTTTGTGTAAATTTCTGGTGAGCAGGTATATACTTATGGCTAGATTGTATGCTTGTGTGAGAAAGGTACAATAGATAATCTGGATTGTTTAATTCGATTACATAGCTAGGTGCATACATGTGTGTATGAACATAGAAATACAATAAAAGAAGATCATATTATGTGCAGGCAAGAAGAAATTTGTGGTTTGAGAGATTTCTCGATTTCTACATTTTCATAAGGGGTGGAGAGCAGCCACGGGAGGGATGGGGGAAGCAATTGGAGGGGGATAGGAGCAGCCATGAGAAGAGACAAATGAACAACGGGAGAGGAAAATAGAGAAGCTATTGCTCGAGGAAGTGTACTGGGTGAAGATAAGAGAATGAAGAGAGCTTGAGGTACTCAAAAAACTCACTCGTGTCACCGCTGCCGATGCAAAGGGTTTACACCCTCGCTGGGGAACTTGACGGTGTTGCACGTTCTAATCCATCGGGAGGGAATCAAGAAGGAGTGCCGCTAGAAGAAAATCGATCGGGAGAGGAGCCGCCAGGGTTTGGGGAATGGTAGGCTGCATCGTGCTACGATGTTGCCTCACCCTTGTCCTTTCCGTGTTCTCTTGGCTGCGGAGATGCGAAGACGAAGGCATGGTCCATAAGGGCCGAGGCACATTCATACTCGGTGGAGACCTTGGATAGCGGATTAAGATCCAACCCATGGCGACGAAAGAATTCAGACCAAACTATTCTAGTGGAGAGAGGTGGGAGGAGACCGGGAGAGAAAGTGGAAGCGGAATCGACGGGTGTTTTTTAGAGGAAGTAGCACGTGTAACACAAGGCGGTGCCACCGAAAGTTGGATGTAGTCTCTAAAATACTTCATGTAGTTGTCTATGGTAGTTTCTAAGAAAATGAACTGACTACGAACATATAAAACATAAATTGAGGTACTTTGATAGTAACCCTATAACAGAAATTGAAAAAAATCAAATTGTATACAATAATGTCGATATAATCACCGTATACACCTGTTTAATTATAAGTACACTTTATACTGGAATTTATGAAGACTTTACACTGCAACCAAAATAGAAGGACCTAATTTTTTTCCTGGCCTCGTTGAATGGCGTCTCAACGCAAAATTTTGCAAAAAAGTAGAAGGGTTTCTCACCTTTGATGTAATATCTTTTTTAGTTCTTTTGGTAATTTTATCTAAAAAGGAAAAAATGAAAGTATTGTTCACACAATAGTACTATTCACCCACAATTATTGTTTCCCAGAAAAGTGATGTAATATATATTTTTAGTTTTTGGTAATTTTATCTTAAGGGCATCTCCAAAGCTGACCTGCAAATATCTTTGGTATATGTCTGTTTTTATATTCGGATGTGGTCCGCGGACATGATGCGGGAGGGAATCATCCAATGCTAATCACATAGTATCTGGTTGGTAGGAGAAAAGGTATAGGTGGGGATCATGTCCGCGGACATGATGCGGGAGGGAGCCGTCCAATGCTAATCACACGGTATCCGGTTGATAGGAGAAAAAATAGGTGAAGACCATGCATGTGGTAGGATATTTCTGGTTTAGTGTCTGGTTGGGAAGAGAGATAGAGGAGAGAGAGACCATGCATGTGCAGTTGGGAGGAGAGAGAGAAGATATGGACCATGCATGTGATTAGTCAAGTGCATGTCCGGACTCCGGCAAAGCCCCATGTTTGTCTCTTAGATACCGGAATCCACCGCTAAGCGGATATATACATGTTTTTGTTGGATGAAAAAAGTGGTCCGGACGCTGTGGTCCAGACATATAGTGGGGGTTTGAGGGTTGTTTTGCGTCCGGACTGCTAAGCTGACAAATACAGGTTTTTGTTGGATGACAAAACTGATCCGAACACTGTGATGCGGATATATAGTGAAGATTTGAAGGTTCGTTTTGGACATTTTTTAAAAAGGGTTGTGAAGGTACTGTTCACAAACAATAGTGTACGCCCATAATTTCTATTTATCCACTATTACCGTTCATACGAATGTACTTTCACTAGGTTACTATTTCTTTTTAACATTAATACAGACGCAAGCCCTCATACATACGTGCATACACTCATCCCTATGAACGCACACACGTACACCCTACCCCTATGAGCACCTTCGAGAGACTGGGTCGGCATGTCATCTTAAAATTTACGAAGTCACCTAGGCACCTCATCGTCGACGGGAACGTCTCCTTCCACTGAAAGCACGTCGCCGAAAATTCTGAAATAAATTCAGAAATAAAGTGAGCACAGAATTTAAACCCACTGTCACTTTAACCATCCAACCACAACATACACGTGCATGCCGGGAAAAGCCCCGGCCACAACGGCCATCGCACGAGAGGAGCTCCTCCTTGACCACAAGGAGAGAGTTTGTTCATTCAAGACTTGTTTCAGTCGTAACGAAAAGCAATAAAGCATGGCATTGCGCTGTGGCGCCACTGATATACGATCGGCCCCGGTCTCCTTGATGTGTTGAGAGGAAATGAGGACACATCAGCTCGGGCATGTATGGGAACTTGGGACCAAGATACAGCATCGCACATGAGGCCCCTTTGCTCCTTTGTTGTTAGTGTTGGCCATGTCACACGATGGTGTTGTCCTACAGAAAACGCAAAAGCACAAGGTGGTGTGGGCGTTGGCAAGTGGGGCGCGGGGCCCTGCCTGCTTGTTCTTCGGATTGCATGCCAACTAGTGCCAAGTCATACCTTATTTTTCCTACTACTTAGGCCAACTCCAGCGCGCCTGTCCATTCCATTTGGGTTGAATCGGACAGAAACGCTAGCCCAACGCACCACCGTAAACGGACGGATGTTCGTTGTACAGTCTGCCGCTACCATTTCCGACCCAAAATTTGGGTTGGATTTGCGTCGACGCGCACACGGCACTAATGCGTGCGACGCCCTCCCTTGTCCTTCTCCCTGGGCCGCTTGTCGGTGGCACGTCGTCCATTCTTCCCCTCCCCCTCAACACTCGACTCCCCTAGCCTCGCTGCCGCAACCCACTTCCGGCGCTTTGATGTCTACTACGCAGCCTTTTTTAGACTCGTGTTGGGCCTCGAAGCACATATTTTGTACAACGGTAGCAAATTTCTCTCAAGTGGATGACCTAAGATTTATCAATCTGTGGGAGGCGTAGAATAAAGATGGTCTCTCTCAAACAACCCTGCAACCAAATTACAAATAGTCTCTTGTGTCCCCAACACACCCAATACAATGGTAAATTGTATAGGTGTATTAGTTCGGCGAAGAGATTGTGATACAAGTGTAGTATGGATAGTAGATATAGGTTTTTGTAATATGAAAAATATAAAAACAGCAAGGTAACTAGTAACAAAAGTGAGCAGAAACGGTATTGCAATGCTTGAAAACAAGGCCTAGGGTTCATACTTTCACTAGTACAAATTCTCTCAACAATGATAACATAATTAAACCATATGGAAATCCCTCAACGTGCAACAAAGAATCACTCCAAAGTTCCTATCGGAGAACGTAGGAAGAAAACGTGCATCAACCCCTATGCATAGATTACCACAATGTCACATTGGGAATCCGCAAGTTGAGTGCCAAAACATATATCAAGTGAATCAACAGAACATCCCATTGTCACCACAGATATCTCATCGCAAGACATATATCAAGTATTCTCAAATCCAATACTCAATCCAACATAACAAAACCTCAATTCATCACAACAAGAGATGGAGGGGAAGAAACACCATATGATCCAACTACAAAAAAAGAGCTCATGGTACATCAAGATCGTGCCAAATAAAGAACACGAGAGAGTGATCAAACACATAGCTACTGGTATATACCCTCAGCCCCGAGGGTGAACTACTCCCTCCTCGTCATGGAAACCGCCGGGATGATGAAGATGGCCTCCGACGATGATTTCCCCCTCAGGCAGGGTGTCAGAACGGGCTCCCGATTGGTTTTTCGTAGCTACAGAGTTTTGCGGCGGCGGAACTTCTGATCTAGAGTTCTTTTCGGAAGTTTCTATATTTATCAGAATTTTTGGTGTCAGAAACAATAGGGGGGGTGCCCGAGGGGCCCACAAGCCCTCAGGGCGCGCCCCCTGGCTTGTGGTCTCCTCTGGACTCTTCTGGTCCAGCTCCGGTGCTTCGGGGGTCTCTTTTGGTCCATAAAAAACCACCGTAAATTTTCAGCTTGTTTGGACTCCGTTTGATATTCCTTTTCTGTGACTCAAAAACAAGGGAAAAAAATAGAAACTAGCACTAGGCTCTAGGTTAATAGGTTAGTCCCAAAAATAATATAAAATAGCATATTATTGCATATAAAACATCCAAAACAGAAATATAATAGCATGGAACAATCAAAAATTATAGATATGTTGGAGACGTATCTAGCATTTCCAAGCTTAATTCCTACTCGTCCTCGAGTAGGTAAATGATAAAAACGGATTTTTTATGTGGAATGCTACCTAACATATTTATCAAAGCAATCTTGTTTATTGTGGCATGAATATTCAGATCCATAAGATTCAAAACAAAAGTTTAATATTGACATAAAAACAATAATACTTCAAGCATACTAATAAAGCAAACGTGTCTTTTCAAAATAACATGGCCAAAGAAAGTTATCCCTATAAAATCATATAGTCTGGTTATGCTCCATCTTCATCACACAAAGTATTTCATCATGCACAACCCCGATGACAAGCCAAGCAATTGTTTCATACTTTTAATGTTCTCAAGCTTTTTCAACTTTCACGCAATACATGAGCGTGAGCCATGTATATAGCACTATAGGTGGAATAGAATATGATGGTTGTGGAGAAGACAAAAAGAGGAGATTGTCTCACATCAATTAGGCGTACCAATGGGCTATGGAGATGCCCGTCAATATATATCAATATGAGTGAGTAGGGATTGCCATACAACGGATGCACTTTAGAGCTATAAGTTTATGGAAGCTCAAAAAGAAACTAAGTGGGTGTGCATCCAACTCGCTTGCTCACGAAGACCTAGGACAATTTTGAGGAAGCCCATCATTGAAATAAACAAGCCAAGTTCTATAATAAAAAATTCCCACTAGTATATGAAAGTGATAACATAGAAGACTCTCTATCATGAAGATCATGGTGCTACTTTGGAGCACAAGTGTGGAAAAAGGATAGTAACATTGTCCCTTCTCTTTTCTCTTATTTTTTTAATTTTTTGGCTCTTTGGCCTCTTTTTTCTTTATTTTCTTTTTTATATGGGCTTATTTGGCCTCTTTTATTTTCTAAAGTCTGGAGACTCATCCCAACTTGTGAGGAAATCATAGATTCCATCATCCTTTTCTCACATGGGACAATGCTCTAATAATGATGATCATCACACTTTTATCTACTTACAACTCAAGAATTACAACTCGAAACTTAGAACAAAAAGGAACGGTGGAAGTTGCATGGCAATATATCTCGGAATGGCTATGGAAATGCCATAATAGGTAGGTATGGTGGCTGTTTTGAGGAAGGGTATATGGTGGGTGTTGTGCACTGGCGAAAGTTGCATGGTACTAGAGAGGCTAGCAATGGTGGAAGGGTGAGAGTGCGTATAATCCATGAACTCAACATTAGTCATAAAGAACTCACATACTTATTGTAAAAACCTATTAGTCATCGAAACAAAGTACTACATGCATGCTCCTAGGGGGATAGATTGGTAGGAAAAGACCATCGCTCGTCCCCGACCGCCACTCGTAAGGAAGACAATCAAAAGATAAATCATGCTCCGACTTCATCACATAATAGTTCACCGTACATGCATGCTACGGGAATCACAAACTTTAACACAAGTATTTCTACCAATCCACAATTACTCACTAGCATCACTCTAATACCACCATCTTTATATCTGAAAATAAATGCAAGGAATCAAACTTCTCATAGATTCAATACTCTTTAGATGAAAGTTTTTATTATATCCCTCTTGGATGCCCATCATATTAGGACTAAATTCATAACCTAAGAAAATTACAATGTTGTTTAAGACTCTCAAAATAATATAAGTGAAGCATGAGAGTTCATCAATTTCTATAAAATAAAACCACCGCTGTGCTCTAAAAATATGTAAGTGAAACACTAGAGCAAATTGCCTAGCTCAAAAGATATAAGTGAAGCACATAGAGTATTCTAATAAATCACGATTCATGTGTGTCCCTCTCAAAAGGTGTGTACAGCAAGGATGATTATGGAAAACTAAAAAGCAAAGACTCATATCATAAAAGACGCTCCAAGCAAAACACATATCATATGGTGAATAAAAATATAGCCTCAAGTAAATTTACCGATGGATTGAAGACAAAAGAGGGGATGCCATCCGGGGCATCCCCAAGCTAAGATGTTTGGTTGTCCTTGAATACTACCATGGGGTGTCTTGGGCATCCCCAAGCTTAGGCTCTTGCCACTCCTTATTCCGTAGGCCATCAAAATTTTACCCAAAACTTGAAAACTTCACAAGACAAAAACTCAACAGAAAACTCGTAAGCTCCGTTAGTATAATAAAGCAAATCACCACTTAGGTACTGTTGTGAACTCATTCTAAATTTATATTGGTGTTATATCTACTGTATTCCAACTTCTCCATGGTTCATACCCTCCAATGCTACCCATAGATTCATTAAAATAAGCAAACAACACAAAGAAAACAGAATCTATCAAAAATAGAACAGTCTGTCGCAATATGGAAACTTCGTATACTTCTGTAACTCCAAAAATTCTGAAAAATTAGGAAAATATAGGCACTTTGTACATACATCCAGTGTAAAAAATTCAGCTCAAAAGCATGCTTCTGTGAATTTCTAAAATTCTGGCAATGAGCACAAAAGTTTCTGTTTTTCAGCAAGATCAAATCAACTATCACCATAGACCATCCCAAAGGTCATACTTGGCACTTTATTGAAACAAAAACTATAAAACATGATTACTACAGTATAATAATCATGTGAACACACCAAAAACAGTAGGTATAAATATTGGGTTGTCTTTCAACAAGCGCTTTTCTTTAATGTCTTTTTAGCTAGTCATGATGATTTCAATGATGCTCACATAAAAGATAATAATTGAAACATAATGGGAGCATCATGGAGCATATGACTAACACATTTAAGCATAACCCACTTCCTATGCCTAGGGGTTTTGTGAGCAAATAATTTATGGGAACAAGAATTAACTAGCATAGGAAGGTAAAACAAGCAAAACTTCAAGATTTTCAACATAAAGAGAGGAAACTTGATATTATTAAGATATGAAAAAGCATATGTTCCCCTCTCATAATAATTTTCAGTAGCATCATGAATGAATTCAACAATATAACTATCATGTGAGGCATAATCCAATTGAAAATTAAAATTATGATGACAAGTTTCATGGTTATCATTATTCTTTATAGCATTTATGTCATCACAATAATCATCATAGATGGCAACTTTTTTATCATAGACAATTGAAACCTCTTCAAAAATAGTGGATTCATCACTAAATAAAGTCATGACCTCTCCAAATCCACTTTTATCAATATTGTGAAAAGATTCAACACCCTCCAAAATAGTGGGATCATTACTTCCTAAAGTTGACACTCTTCCAAACCAACTTTCATCAATATAATCATCATAAATAGAAGGCATGCTATCATCAAAATAAATTTGCTCATCAAAACTTGGGGGGCTAAAAATATCATCTTCATCAAACATAGCATCCCCAAGCTTGTAGCTTTTCATATCATTAGCATCATGGATATTCAAAGAATTCACACTAACAACATTGCAATCATGCTCATCATTCAAAGATTGTGTGGCAAACATTTATTGCATTCTTCTTCTAACAATTGGGAACAATTTTCCTTTCCATCATTTTCACGAAAAACATTAAAAAGATGAAGCACATGAGGCAACCTCAATTCCATTTTTTTTGTAGTTTTCTTTTATAGAGTAAACTAGTGCTAAAACAAGAAACTAAAAGATTCAATTGCAAGATCTAAAGATATACCATGAAGCACTCACCTCCCCGGCAATGGCGCCAGAAAAGAGCTTGATGTCTACTACGCAACCTTCTTCTTGTAGACTCGTGTTGGGCCTCCAAGCGCAGAGTTTTGTAGGACAGTAGCAAATTTCCCTCAAGTGGATGACCTAAGGTTTATCAATCCGTGGGAGGCATAGGATGAAAATGGTCTCTCTCAAACAACCCTGTAACCAAATAACAAAGAGTCTCTTGTGTCCCCAACACACCCAATACAATGGTAAATTGTATCGGTGCACTAGTTCGGCGAAGAGATGGTGATATAAGTGTAGTATGGATAGTAGATATAGGTTTTTATAATATGAAAATATAAAAACAGCAAGGTAACTAGTAACAAAAGTGATCACAAACAGTATTGCAATGCTTGAAAACAAGGCCTTGGGTATATACTTTCACTAGTGCAATTTCTCTCAACAATGCTAACATAATTAAACCATATGGAAATCCCTCAACATGCAACAAAGAATCACTCCAAAGTTCCTATCAAAGAATGTAGGACGAAAACGTGCATCAACCCCTATGCATAGATTACCCCAATGTCACCTCGGGAATCCGCAAGTTGAGTGCCAAAACATACATCAAGTGAATCAACAATACATCCCATTGTCACCACAGATATCCCATCGCAAGACATACATCAAGTGTTCTCAAATCCAATACTCAGTCCAACATAACGAACCCTCAAAGAGCAAGACTCAATTCATCACAACAAGAGATAGAGGGGGAAGAAATACCATATGATCCAACTATAATAATAAAGCTCGCGGTACATCAAGATCGTGCCAAATCAAGAACATGGGGGAGTGATCAAACACATAGCTACTAGTGCATACCCTCAGCCCCGAGGGTGAACTACTCCCTCCTCGTCATGGAGACCGCCGGGATGATAAAGATGGTGCTTTCCGTAAGATGCTTGCTAAGTATGATGTCAATCATAGAATCACATCTCCTTGTCATCCGCAGTCTAGTGGTCAAGTAGAGTTGAGCAATAGAGAGCTCAAATTAATTTTTCAAAAGACTATGAATAGATCTAGAAAGAATTGGTCCAAAAAACTTGATGATGCGTTATGGGCCTATAGAACTGCATACAAAAATCCTATGGGTATGTCTCCTTATAAGATGGTTTATGGAAAAGCGTGTCATTTACCTCTTGAACTTGAACATAAGGCATATTGGGCTATTAAAGAGCTCAACTATGACTTCAAACTTGCCGGTGAGAAGAGGTTGTTTGATATTAGCTCACTTGATGAATGGAGAACCCAAGCCTATGAGAATGCCAAGCTTTTCAAAGAAAAAGTCAAACGCTGGCATGATAAGAGGATACAAAAGCACGAGTTTAACGTAGGAGATTATGTGTTATTATTCAACTCTCGTTTAAGATTTTTTGCAGGAAAACTTCTTTCAAAATGGGAAGGTCCCTACGTTATCGAGGAGGTCTATCGTTCTGGTGCTATAAAAATCAACAACTTAGAAGGCACAAATCCGAGGGTGGTAAACGGTCAAAGAATTAAACATTATATTTCAGGTAATCCTACCAATGTTGAAACTAATATTATTGAAACCGTAACCCCTGAGGAATACATAAGGGACACTTTCCAGAACGTTCCAGACTCCGAAAAGGTATAGGTATGTGATACGGTAAGTAAACCGACTCCAAAACAACTCCAATGGCAATTTTTATCAGTTTTGGAATATTTAAGAATTTTAGGAAGAAAGAAGTAGTCCGAAAGGGACACGAGGCTCCCACGAGAGAGGAGGGCGCCCCCCCTGTAGGGCGCGCCCCCTGTCTCGTGGGCACCTCGTGTGCCTCCCGGACTCCGTTTTCTTGCACGTTACGTATTTTGGTCGGTAAAAATTCATTATATATACTCCCGAAGGTTTTGACCACCGTATCACGCAAATATCCTCTGGTTTCGTTTCGAGCTGTTTCTGTTGCAGATCTAGAGCACCATGACTTCACCCTCCTCCAACAACGAAGACAAGGATGCTTGGCTATTGAAGATAGAGCTGAAAAGAGAAGAACTAGAAGAGATCAACAAGGATGAAGGGATCAAGAAGGCCATGGAGGTTCAAGTGCCGGCGGTGAAAGAAGAAGACATCCCTCAACCTTTACCTAACCTTTTCACTCCAACAGAGATCGAAGCTTCCAAGATGATTGAGTTAGCTCGCATACAGAACAAATATCTTACACAGGAGAATATTCTGTTGAAGGATCATATCGCCGGACTCAAGGGCATTATCCGCAAGTTGGAGGAGCTTTTACGCTCGATGTGCGATTATCCACCGTCATCATCACCACCTCCATCACCTGCGAGGACATAATCACATGAGTATGGGCACTCCCCTTGGCAACTGCCAAGCTTGGGGGAGGTGCCCCGGTATCGTATCACCATCACACTCCTATCTTTACCGCTTTATTTAGTTCGATCCTTTTAGTAGTATCTTGATCTAGTAGATTGAAGTTTTGATATCAAGTAGTTTTGAGTTTTGCATTGTGATCTCTTTTTGTAATCGAGTCCGTGAGCTATCTATAATAAAGATTAGTGTTGAGTCGAGGGCTTTGCCATGTTGCTATGATCTTGAGAAAGTAGAAAGAATAAAAGAGTTCATATTGATCTTGTGGATAGTGATGACTTCACACATAGAAAGTATGAGGCATAAAAATTGTTGAGAGTTGATAAACTTAGCCTTGGTCATCGTTGCAATTAATAGGAAGTGATACGGAAAGAGGGGTTCACATATAAATATATTGTCTTGGACACCTTTTATAATTGGGAGCACTCATTAAGTATGACATGCTAAAAGAGTTGACGTTGGACAAGGAAGACAACGTAATGGTTTATGTTTTCCGACATCTCAGTTAAAGTATATTGTCATTGACCTTCCAAACATGTTGAGCTTGCCTTTCCCCCTCATGCTAGCCAAATTCCTTGCACCAAGTTTTGCCATGAGAGTCCACCATACCTACCTATGGATTGAGTAAGATCCTTCAAGTAAGTTGTCATCGGTGCAAGCAATAAAAATTGCTCTCTAAATATGTATGACTTATTAGTGCAGAGAAAATAAGCTTTGTACGATCTTGTTGTGGAAGTAATAAAAGCGACAGACTGCATAATAAAGGTCCACATACAAGGGGCAATATAAAGTGACGTTCTTTTGCATTAAGATTTTGTGCATCAACCCTAAACGCGCATGACAACCTCTGCTTCCCTCTGCGAAGGGCCTATCTTCTACTTTATGTTTTTACTTTATGCTTGAGTCAAGGTGATCCTCACCTTTCCCTTTTTCATTTTATCCTTTGGCAAGCTCTTCGTGTTTGAAAGATCATGATATATATATATATCCAATTGGATGTAAGTTAGCATGGGCTATTATTGTTGACATCATCTAAAGGTGAATACGTTGGGAGGCAACACAATAAGCCCCTATCTTTCTCAGTGTCCGGCTGAAACTCCATAACCACAAGTATTGCGTGAGTGTTGGCAATTATAGAAGACTACAAGATAGTTGAGTATGTGAACTTGCTGAAAAGCTCTATTGTTGACTCTTTCTAATGTTACGATAAATTGCAATTGCTTCAATGACTGAGATTATAGTTTGTTAGTTCCCAATGAAGTTTTTGAACCATACTTGACATTGTGAATTGATTGTTACTTGAGCATAAGAAATCATATGATAAAATCTATTTATGTTGCTGCTATAAGAATGATCATGATGCCCTCATGTCCGTATTTTATTTTTATCGACACCTCTATCTCTAAACATGTGGACATATTTTTCGAGCTCGGCTTCCGCTTGAGGACAAGCGAGGTCTAAGCTTGGGGGAGTTGATACGTCCATTTTGCATCATGCTTTTATATCAATATTTATTGCGTTATGGGCTGTTGTTACACATTATATCTCAATACTTATGGCTATTCTCTCTTATTTTACAAGGTTTACCATGAAGAGGGGGAATGCCGGCAGCTGGAATTCTGGCTGGAAAAGGAGCAAACATTGGAAACCTATTCTGCACAGCTCCAAAAGTCTTGAAACTCCACGAAACAACTTTTTGGAATTAATAAGAATTTTTGAGCGAAAGAAATACTCCAGGGGGCCCACACCCTGTCCAGGAGACAGGGGGCGCACCCCCTATAGGGCGCGCCCCCTATCTCCTGGGCCCCCTGGTGGGCCTCCGGTGTCCATCTTCTGCTATATCATCGCTTTTACCCTGGAAAAAATTGTTCGAAATATGCCCTAGAGGCAATAATAAAATGATTATTATTATATTTCCTTGTTCATGATAATTGTCTATTATTCATGCTATAATTGTGTTATCCGGAAATCGTAATACATGTGTGAATACATAGACCACAACATGTCCCTAGTGAGCCTCTAGTTAACTAGCTCGTTGATCAACAGATAGTCATGGTTTCCTGACTATGGACATTGGATGTCATTGATAATGGGATCACATCATTGTCCTAATGATGTGATGGACAAGACCCAATCCTAAGCATAGCACAAGATCGTGTAGTTCGTTTTGCTAGAGCTTTTCCAATGTCAAGTATCATTTCCTTAGACCATGAGATCGTGTAACTCCCGGATGCCGTAGGAGTGCTTTGGGTGTACCAAACGTCACAACGTAACTGGGTGACTATAAAGGTATACTACAGGTATCCCCGAAAGTGTCTGTTGGGTTGACACGGATCGAGACTAGGATTTGTCACTCCGTATGACGGAGAGGTATCTCTGGGCCCACTCGGCAATGCATCATCATAATGAGCTCAAAGTGACCAAGTGGTTGGTCACGGGATCATGCATTACGGTACGAGTAAAGTGACTTGCCGGTAACGAGATTGAACGAGGTATTGGGATACCGACGATCGAATCTCGGGCAAGTAACGTACCGATTGACAAAGGGAATTGTATACGGGATCACTTGAATCCTCGACATCGTGGTTCATTCGATGAGATCATCGTGGAACATGTGGGACCCAACATGGGTATCCAGATCCCGCTATTGGTTATTGGCCGGAGAGTCGTCTCGGTCATGTCTGCATGTCTCCCGAACCTGTAGGGTCTACACACTTAAGGTTCAGTGACGCTAGGGTTGTAGAGATACTAGTATGCGGTAACCCAAAAGTTGTTTGGAGTCACGGATGAGATCCCGGACATCACGAGGAGTTCCGGAATGGTTCGGAGGTGAAGAATTATATATAGGAAGTCCAGTTTCGGCCATCGGGAAAGTTTCGGGGGTCACCGGTATTGTACCGGGACCACCGGAAGGGTCCCGGGGGTCCACCGGGTGGTGCCACCTATCCCGGAGGGCCCCATGGGCTGAAGTGGGGAAGGGAACCAGCCCCTGGTGGGCTAGTGCGCCCCCCTTGGGCCTCCCCTGCGCCTAGGGTTGGAAACCCTAGGGGTGGGGGCGCCCCACTTGACTTGGGGGGCAAGTCCCCCCTTGTCCGCCGCCCCCCTTGAGATGGGATCTCTAGGGGCCGGCGCCCCCCCAGGGCCCCTATATAAAGAGGGGGAGAGGGAGGGCTGCGCACCCTTGCTCCTGGCGCCTCCCTCTCCCCTCCGCAACACCTCTCCCTCTCGTAGAGCTTGGCGAAGCCCTGCCGAGATCGCCGCTACTTCCACCACCACGCCGTCGTGCTGCTGGATCTCCATCAACCTCTCCCTCCCCCTTGCTAGATCAAGAAGGAGGAGACGTCTTCCCCAACCGTACGTGTGTTGAACGAGGAGGTGCCGTCCGTTCGGCGCTAGGATCTCCAGTTATTTGGATCACGACGAGTACGACTCCCTCAACCCGGTTCTCTTGAACGCTTCCGCGCGTGATCTACAAGGGTATGTAGATGCACTCCTCTCTCTCGTTGCTAGATGATTCCATAGATTGATCTTGGTGAAGCGTAGAATTTTTTTATTTTCTGCAACGTTCCCCAACAGTGGCATCATGAGCTAGGTCTATGCATAGTTTCTATGCACGAGTAGAACACAAACTTGTTGTGGGCGTAGATGTTGTCAATTTTCTTGCCACTTCTAGTCTTATCTTGTTTCGGCGGCATCGTGGGATGAAGCGGCCCCGACCGGCCTTACACGTACGCTTACGTGAGACAGGTTCCACCGACTGACATGCACTAGTTGCATAAGGTGGCTAGCGGGTGTCTGTCTCTCCCACTTTAGTCGGATTGGATTCGATGAAAAGGGTCCTTATGAAGGGTAAATAGAAATTGGCATATCACGTTGTGGTTTTACGTAGGTAAGAAACGTTCTTGCTAGAAACCTATAGAAGCCACGTAAAAACATGCAACAACAATTAGAGGACGTCTAACTTGTTTTTGCAGCATATGCCTTGTGATGTGATATGGCCAAAAGGATGTGATGAATGAAATATATGTGATGTATGAGATTGATCATGTTCTTGTAATAGGAATCACGACTTGCATGTCGATGAGTATGACAACCGGCAGGAGCCATAGGAGTTGTCTTTATTTTTGTATGACCTGCGTGTCATTGAATAACGCCATGTAAATTACTTTACTTTATTGCTAAACACGTTAGCCATAGAAGTAGAAGTAATCGTTGGCGTGACAACTTCATGAAGACACGATGATGGAGATCATGATGATGGAGATCATGGTGTCATGCCGGTGACGAAGATGATCATGGCGCCCCGAAGATGGAGATCAAAGGAGCAATATGATATTGGCCATATCATGTCACTATTTGATTGCATGTGATGTTTATCATGTTTTGCTTCTTATTTGCTTAGTACGACGGTAGTAAATAAGATGATCCCTTATAATAATTTCAAGAAAGTGTTCCCCCTAACTGTGCGCCGTTGCGAAAGTTCGTTGTTTCGAAGCACCACGTGATGATCGGGTGTGATAGATTCTAACGTTCACATACAACGGGTGTAAGACAGATTTACACATGCAAAACACTTAGGTTGACTTGACGAGCCTAGCATGTACAGACATGGCCTCGGAACACAAGAGAACGAAAGGTCGAACATGAGTCGTATGGAAGATACGATCAACATGGAGATGTTCACCGATGATGACTAGTCCGTCTCACGTGATGATCGGACACGGTCTAGTTGAGTCGGATCATGTATCACTTAGATGACTAGAGGGATGTCTAATCTGAGTGGGAGTTCATTAAATAATTTGATTAGATGAACTTAATTATCATGAACTTAGTCTAAAAAACCTTTGCAAAGTGTCTTGTAGATCAAATGGCCAACGCTCATGTCAACCTCAACTTCAATGCATTCCTAGAGAAAACCAGCTGAAAGATGATGGCAGCAACTATTCAGACTGGGTCCGGAACCTGAGGATCATCCTCATAGCTGCCAAGAAAGCATATGTCCTAGAAGGACCGCTAGGTGAAGCACCCATCCCAGAGAACCAAGACGTTATGAACGCTTGGCAGTCACGTGCTGATGATTACTCCCTCGTTCAGTGCGGCATGCTTTACAGCTTAGAACCGGGGCTCCAAAAGTGTTTTGAGCAACACGGAGTATATGAGATGGTCGAAGCTGAAAATGGTTTTCCAAGCTCATGCCCGGGTCGAGAGATATGAAGTCTCCGACAAGTTCTACAGTTGTAAGATGGAGGAAAATAGTTCTGTCAGTGAGCACATACTCAAAATGTCTGGGTTGCACAACCGCTTGTCCCAGCTGGACATTAACCTCCCGGACGAGGCGGTCATTGACAGAATCCTTCAGTCGCTCCCACCTAGCTACAAGAGCTTTGTGATGAACTACAATATGCAGGGGATGGTGAAAACTATTCCTGAAGTATTTTCAATGCTGAAATCAGCAGAGGTGGAAATCAAAAAGGAACATCAAGTGTTGATGGTCAATAAAACCACTAGTTTCAAGAAAGGCAAGGGTAAGAAGAACTTCAAGAAGGACGGCAAGGGAGTTGCCGCGCCCGGTAAGCCAGTTGCCGGGAAGAAGCCAAAGAATGGACCCAAACCTGAGACTGAGTGCTTTTATTGCAAGGGAAAGGGACACTGGAAGCGGAACTGCCCCAAATACTTAGCGGACAAGAAGGCCGGCAACACTAAAGGTATATGTGATATACATGTAATTGATGTGTACCTTACCAGTACTCGTAGTAGCTCCTGGGTATTTGATACCGGTGCGGTTGCTCATATTTGTAACTCAAAGCAGGAGCTGCGGAATAAGCGGAGACTGGCGAAGGACGAGGTGACGATGCGCGTCGGGAATGGTTCCAAGGTCGATGTGATCGCCGTCGGCACGCTACCTCTACATTTACCTACGGGATTAGTTTTAAACCTCAATAATTGTTATTTAGTGCCAGCTTTGAGCATGAACATTGTATCTGGATCTCGTTTAATACGAGATGGCTACTCATTTAAATCCGAGAATAATGGTTGTTCTATTTATATGAGAGATATGTTTTATGGTCATGCCCCGCTGGTCAATGGTTTATTCTTAATGAATCTCGAACGTGATGTTACACATATTCATAGTGTGAATACCAAAAGATGTAAAGTTGATAACGATAGTCCCACATACTTGTGGCACTGCCGCCTTGGTCACATTGGTGTCAAACGCATGAAGAAGCTCCATGCTGATGGACTTTTGGAGTCTCTTGATTACGAATCATTTGACACATGCGAACCATGCCTCATGGGCAAAATGACCAAGACTCCGTTCTCCGGAACAATGGAGCGAGCAACCAACTTATTGGAAATCATACATACTGATGTGTGCGGTCCAATGAGCGTTGAGGCTCGCGGAGGATATCGTTATGTTCTCACTCTCACTGACGACTTGAGTAGATATGGGTATGTCTACTTGATGAAACACAAGTCTGAGACCTTTGAAAAGTTCAAGGAATTTCAGAATGAGGTAGAGAATCAACGTGACCGAAAGATAAAGTTCTTACGATCAGATCGTGGGGGAGAATATTTAAGTCACGAATTTGGTACGCACTTAAGGAAATGTGGAATCGTTTCACAACTCACGCCGCCTGGAACACCTCAGCGTAACGGTGTGTCCGAACGTCGTAATCGCACTCTATTGGATATGGTGCGATCTATGATGTCACTCACCGATTTACCGCTATCATTTTGGGGATACGCTCTAGAGACAGCTACATTCACTTTAAATAGGGCACCGTCTAAATCCGTTGAGACGACACCGTATGAATTATGGTTTGGGAAGAAACCTAAGCTGTCGTTTCTAAAAGTTTGGGGATGCGATGCTTATGTCAAGAAACTTCAACCTGAAAAGCTCGAACCCAAGTCGGAAAAATGCGTCTTCATAGGATACCCTAAGGAAACCATTGGGTATACCTTCTACCTCAGATCCGAAGGCAAGATCTTTGTTGCCAAGAACGGGTCCTTTCTGGAGAAAGAGTTTCTCTCGAAAGAAGTAAGTGGGAGGAAAGTGGAACTTGATGAAGTACTACCTCTTGAACCGGAAAGTAGCGCAGCTCAGGAAGATGTTCCTGTGGTGCCTGCACTGACTAGAGAGGAAACTAATGATGATGATCAAGGTACTTCGGATCAAGTTACTACTGAACTTCGTAGGTCCACGAGGACACGTTCCACACCAGAGTGGTATGGCAACCCTGTCCTGGAAATCATGTTGTTAGACAACGGTGAACCTTCGAACTATGAAGAAGCAATGGCGGGCCCAGATTCCAACAAATGGCTTGAAGCCATGCAATCCGAGATAGGATCCATGTATGAAAACAAAGTATGGACTTTGACAGACTTGCCCGATGATCGGCGAGCGATAGAAAACAAATGGATCTTTAAGAAGAAGACGGACGCGGATGGTAATGTTACCATCTATAAAGCTCGACTTGTCGCTAAGGGTTATCGACAAGTTCAAGGGGTTGACTACGATGAGACTTTCTCTCCCGTAGCGAAGCTGAAGTCCGTCCGAATCATGTTAGCAATTGCCGCATACTATGATTATGAGATATGGCAAATGGACGTCAAAACGGCATTCCTTAACGGCCATCTTAAGGAAGAACTGTATATGATGCAGCCGGAAGGTTTTGTCGATCCTAAGAATGCTAACAAGGTATGCAAGCTCCAGCGCTCCATCTATGGGCTGGTGCAAGCATCTCGGAGTTGGAACATTCGCTTTAATGAAATGATCAAAGCGTTTGGGTTTATGCAGACTTATGGAGAAGCCTGCGTTTACAAGAAAGTGAGTGGGAGCTCTGTAGCATTTCTCATATTATATGTGGATGACATACTTTTGATGGGAAATGATATAGAACTTTTGGACAGCATTAAGGCCTACTTGAATAAGTGTTTTTCAATGAAGGACCTTGGAGAAGCTGCTTACATATTAGGCATCAAGATCTATAGAGATAGATCGAGACGCCTCATAGGTCTTTCACAAAGCACATACCTTGATAAGATATTGAAGAAGTTCAATATGGATCAGTCCAAGAAGGGGTTCTTGCCTGTGTTGCAAGGTGTGAAATTGAGCTCGGCTCAATGTCCGACCACGGCAGAAGATAGAGAAAAGATGAGTGTCGTCCCCTATGCCTCGGCCATAGGGTCTATCATGTATGCCATGCTGTGTACCAGACCTGATGTAAACCTTGCCGTAAGTTTGGTAGGAAGGTACCAAAGTAATCCCGGCATGGAACATTGGACAGCGGTTAAGAATATCCTAAAGTACCTAAAAAGGACTAAGGATATGTTTCTCGTATATGGAGGTGACGAAGAGCTCGTCGTAAAGGGTTACGTCGACGCTAGCTTCGACACAGATCTGGATGACTCTAAGTCACAAACCGGATACGTGTATATTTTGAATGGTGGGGCAGTAAGCTGGTGCAGTTGCAAGCAAAGCGTCGTGGCGGGATCTACATGTGAAGCGGAGTACATGGCAGCCTCGGAGGCAGCGCATGAAGCAATCTGGATGAAGGAGTTCATCACCGACCTAGGAGTCTTACCCAATGCGTCGGGGCCGATCACACTCTTCTGTGACAACACTGGAGCTATTGCCCTTGCCAAGGAGCCCAGGTTTCACAAGAAGACCAGGCACATCAAGCGTCGCTTCAACTCCATTCGTGAAAATGTTCAAGATGGAGACATAGATATTTGCAAAGTGCATACGGATCTGAATGTCGCAGATCCGTTGACTAAACCTCTTCCACGAGCAAAACATGATCAACACCAGAACTCTATGGGTGTTCGATTCATCACAATGTAACTAGATTATTGACTCTAGTGCAAGTGGGAGACTGTTGGAAATATGCCCTAGAGGCAAGAATAAAATGATTATTATTATATTTCCTTGTTCATGATAATTGTCTATTATTCATGCTATAATTGTGTTATCCGGAAATCGTAATACATGTGTGAATACATAGACCACAACATGTCCCTAGTGAGCCTCTAGTTGACTAGCTCGTTGATCAATAGATAGTCATGGTTTCCTGACTATGGACATTGGATGTCATTGATAACGGGATCACATCATTAGGAGAATGATGTGATGGACAAGACCCAATCCTAAGCATAGCACAAGATCATGTAGTTCGTTTGCTAGAGCTTTTCCAATGTCAAGTATTATTTCCTTAGACCATGAGATCATGTAACTCCCGGATGCCGTAGGAGTGCTTTGGGTGTACCAAACGTCACAACGTAACTGGGTGTCTATAAAGGTATACTACAGGTATCTCCGAAAGTGTCTGTTGGTTGACACGGATTGAGACTGGGATTTGTCACTCCGTATGACGGAGAGGTATCTCTGGGCCCACTCGGTAATGCATCATCATAATGAGCTCAAAGTGACCAAGTGGTTGGTCACGGGATCATGCATTACGGTACGAGTAAAGTGACTTGCCGGTAACGAGATTGAACGAGGTATTGGGATACCGACGATCGAATCTCGGGCAAGTAACGTACCGATTGACAAAGGGAATTGTATACGGGATTACTTGAATCCTCGACATCGTGGTTCATTCGATGAGATCATCGTGGAACATGTGGGAGCCAACATGGGTATCCAGATCCCGCTGTTGGTTATTGGCCGGAGAGTCGTCTCGGTCATGTCTGCATGTCTCCCGAACCCGTAGGGTCTACACACTTAAGGTTCGGTGACGCTAGGGTTGTAGAGATACTAGTATGCGGTAACCCGAAAGTTGTTCGGAGTCCCGGATGAGATCCCGGACGTCACGAGGAGTTCCGAATGGTCCGGAGGTGAAGAATTATATATAGGAAGTCCAGTTTCGGCCATCGGGAAAGTTTCGGGGGTCACCGGTATTGTACCGGGACCACCGGAAGGGTCCCGGGGGTCCACCGGGTGGGGCCACCTATCCCGGAGGGCCCCATGGGCTGAAGTGGGAAGGGAACCAGCCCCTGGTGGGCTGGTGCGCCCCCCTTGGGCCTCCCCTGCGCCTAGGGTTGGAAACCCTAGGGGTGGGGGGCGCCCCACTTGACTTGGGGGGCAAGTCCCCCCCTTGGCCGCCCCCCCCCCTTGAGATGGGATCTCTAGGGGCCGGCGCCCCCCAGGGCCCCTATATAAAGAGGGGGAGAGGGAGGGCTGCGCACCCCTGCTCCTGGCGCCTCCCTCTCCCCTCCGCAACACCTCTCCCTCTCGTAGAGCTTGGCGAAGCCCTGCCGAGATCGCCGCTACTTCCACCACCACGCCGTCGTGCTGCTGGATCTCCATCAACCTCTCCCTCCCCCTTGCTGGATCAAGAAGGAGGAGACGTCTTCCCCAACCGTACGTGTGTTGAACGCGGAGGTGCCGTCCGTTCGGCGCTAGGATCTCCGGTGATTTGGATCACGACGAGTACGACTCCCTCAACCCCGTTCTCTTGAACGCTCCGCGCGTGATCTACAAGGGTATGTAGATGCACTCCTCTCTCTCGTTGCTAGATGACTCCATAGATTGATCTTGGTGAAGCGTAGAAATTTTTTTATTTTCTGCAACGTTCCCCAACAAAAATCGTGGGCAAGCTTACGGGACGAAACTCCGCCGCCACGAGGTGGAACCAATCTAGGGCTCTGGCGGAGCTGTTCTGCCGGGGACACTTCCCTCTGGGAGGGGGAAATCATCACCAACGTCATCACCAACGATCCTCTCATCGAGAGGGGGCCAATCTCCATCAACTTCTTCACCAGCACCATCTCCTCTCAAAACCCTAGTTCATCTCTTATATCCAATCTTGTATCAAAACCACAAATTAGTACCTGTGGGTTGCTAGTAGTGTTGATTACTCCTTGTAGTTGATGCTAATTGGTTTACTTGGTGAAAGATCATATGTCCAGATCCTTTATGCATATTATTACTCCTCTGATTATGAACATGAATATGCTTTGTGAGTAGTTACGTTTGTTCCTAAGGACATGGGTGAAGTCTTGCTATTAGTAGTCATGTGAATTTGGTATTCGTTCGATATTTTGATGAGATGTATGTTGTATTTTCCTCTAGTGGTTATATGTGAACGTCGACTACATGACACTTCACCATTATTTGGGCCTAGAGGAAGGCATGGGGAAGTAATAAGTAGATGATGGGTTGCTAGAGTGACAGAAGCTTAAACCCTGGTTTATGCGTTGCTTCGTTAGGGGCTGATATGGATCCATATGTTTAATGTTGTGGTTATGTTTACCTTAATACTTCTTTTATAGTTGCGGATGCTTGCAATAGGGGTTAATCATAAGTGGGATGCTTGTCCAAGTTAGGGTAGTACCCAAGTACCGGTCCACCCACATATCAAATTATCAAAGTACTGAACGCGAATCATATGAACGTGATGAAAACTAGCTTGACGATAATTCCCAATGTGTCCTCGGGAGCTCCTTTCTCATTATTAGAAATTGTCCAGGCTTATCCTTTGCTACATAAAGGATTGGGCCACCTTGCTGCACTTTATTTACTTTATTTACTTGTTACTCGTTACCATTTATCTTATCACAAAACTATCTATCACCTACTATTTCAGTGCTTGCAGAGAAAACCTTACTGAAAACCGCTTATCATTTCCTTCTGCTCCTCGTTGGGTTCGACACTCTTACTTATTGAAAGGACTACGATTGATCCCCTACACTTGTGGGTCATCACTGCTCTTGCCCTTCCCGACGCCCTTGTCGTCCTTCTCGCGGAAGTACCAGTCGAAGACGCGGTAGGGAGCGAGTCGGATCTGCTCGTCGCCGGAGCTATCCTCGATGTCGCTGTCCTCGCCGTCGCTGCCTCCTTCAGCGGCAGTCCGGCCATGGCATGGACCGGCCGATTCTGCTCTCGGGCCAGGGTGCGCGTGTTCTTCCGCTGCCATTTCTTCACAATGCAGGCGCGGATGGCTTCCTCCTCTGCGGCCACCCGCGCCGCCGCATCAGCCGCCTCCGCCGCCACCATTTCCGCCGCGATACGGGCCTCGGCGGCCCTTATCCTCTCCTTCCCACGGCGGGCCGCTCGTTCCCGGTGGGACTCATAGTCTGCCTGATCCGGTGATGAGGAAGGAGAGATTTTCCGGTTGCCGGGACCACGATGATCCAGCCCCAAAGGACCCGAGCGCCCATTGAGTTGACGCTATGGTGTCGCGCCGGACAGATCCGTCCGTCGGCTGGGTGCTGTCCACCCGGGAGCGGCGGAGTGCAATGTGAACCACCATTGCCTCCTCCAACTCGCACGGGATGACACCTCAATCGGCGGGTTCGGGTTAGTCGGAGTCAGATCCGTTGCCCGCCATGCTGGAGACGGTCGGAAATCACCGGAGGTGAGCTCGGGTGGCTGAGGGAGTGGAGTGAAGAGGAGAGTGGAGTGGCTATGGTTTCGTCCGACACTGATGGGGACGAATATATGTGGGTCGGGTGGACCAGTTTGGGTCGGGACCGACATGACGGGCGCACTCGGGCGTCCCATATACGCCCCATTTTTGGGCTGGATATGAGGGGTGCCGGTCAGCTGTTTGAGGCCCGTTTGAGGTGTCCGGCTGGATCGAAATTTCGTGACCTGTTAGTAACGGGCGGCTCAACCGGGCGTTTGAGGAGGGTTTGGGGTGTCTGGTTCTAGATGATCTAACAAAACAAATCTAAGACGTTTTGACAGTTTATATTGAGCTGCCAAACTTCTTACGTGTGTGTTTCCACGATTGGAATGAGGCCCGGAGTCTAAATGCTTGTTTGGCCTGATGCTAGATCCACATTTCAATTGGTTTTCACGATGACCGTGACGCTTATGCAGACAAAATGTCACCTTCCAACTTTTATCGTTTGACTTGCTCTTGTACAACATATATTTTGGTTCTACCTTCATTTTCAAAGAATCCGTGGAATGGAAACTTTGTTTCAACAGCCCTCCATGAACCGATCGCCTTTTGTTGTGTGCGCGTGTGCTCTTGTAGTAGCTGCGATGGATCTGTGACTCGGAGAGTTGAATCGGTCATGGAAAATGAACCAAAGCCCTACGCGAATTGGACCGGCGTGCTCTTGGCCGCGGACGTGGATGCGCAATGCGTCACGCGGTCTGTCCGCCAGAGCGCGCTCCGAGCGCAGCAGTTGGCGCCTCCGGTGCGTGTGTGCCAAGACGCAGCCATCCGCCACATCGTTTCTGATTCCCAATAAGCAAAGCGAACGCAACGCACAAGGCAGAAGGCAGAAGGCAGAAGGAAAGAAAAAAACATTGGAAACCGCAAAATAAACAGAGGCTTTGGTGTATTGGACGACGGCTCTGCTGTGCTGTCTGTGCTCGTGCCCGTCCAGCTTTTTCGCCGTGGCACGGTTCAGAATTTAGGAGGTTTGATCGAGCGACGGGATCCCGACTTTATTCGGGAATATTTTAGCAGCAGAAAAGATTGGGAGGACTACTACTAGTACTGCCGGCATTGGCGTCCATGTCGAGATCCGTGAGGAAGGGAGGGGAGGGGAGAGAGCAATGGAGGAGTCCTAGGCCTGTCGTTTCCCTAGGGCTCTGTGCAAGATCAGGTGACGGAATGTCCCTGGGATCAATAATTTTGTCCCTTGCCGGGTCTGGGTCTCCACTCTTGGATCATCCGATACAACTCCTTTTTTTTTTTTGAAGCATATCCGATACAACTCCTACTACTACTGGTCTCCAACGATAGAGGAGGAGTTTCTTTCCTTTTTCTCCCGCAAAAAAAAAGAATCTCTAGGAAATAAAAAATATGAGCAAAGGAAAGTTGTAAGTAGAGATTTCCAACTGGCAAAGAAATTCACCCTTTACCATAGTTTAAGATTCAAAATTTCAAAAAGTTGTAGTAAGGCAGAAGTAGGAAAGGAATTACCGGTCGGGTTTGGATCACAGCTAGCGAATGGGCCCAGCTTCCCCCGAACCATATTATAGGACTAGAAAATCTCGCCCTCCTCTCCACCCACCTCCCTCTCTCTCTCCTCGCAAGTTGCGATTCCCAAATCCCAATGCCACCTCGCAATTAACACCTCCTGCGGCGGCACACAGCCTGCCTCCACCCCCGCGCGCCCTGCCATCGCCCCCCCGGCCGGCGCCCATGACGTCATCATCGTCGCACCACCACGACGCCTCCTCGGCCACCTCCACCCCCCGCGCCGGGGCCGGCAGCACCACCAGCAGCAACGGCAACGGCAACGGCGGCGGCGGCAGCCACCACCACCCGCCTCCTCCGCGTGCGCAGCCGCACGGGGCAGCGTGCGTGCGCCTCATGTGCAGCTTCGGCGGCCGCATCCTGCCGCGCCCGGGCGACCACCAGCTCCGCTACGTCGGCGGCGAGACCCGCATCGTCTCCGTCCCGCGCACCACCTCCCACGCCGTCCTCTTCGCCGCGCTCGCCAAGCTCGCCCCCGCGCTCTTCGTCCCCGGCGAGCCCACCCCGGCGCTCAGGTACCAGCTCCCGCACGACGACCTCGACGCGCTCATCTCCGTCTCCTCCGACGACGACGTCGACAACCTCATGGAGGAGCTCGACCGCGTCCACAGCCTCGCCGCCACCGCCATCAAGCCGCCCCGCCTGCGCCTCTTCCTCTTCGCCGCCTCGCCGGACCACCCCTCCGCGGGCGCGTTCGGCTCCGTGCTCTCCGGCGTCGGCGACGCCTCCTCCGACCAGTGGTTCGTCGACCAGCTCAACGCCCCGCCGCCCGGTTCCATCGAGCGCGGCCGATCCGAGGCCTCCTCGATCGTCTCGGAGGTCCCGGACTACCTCTTCGGCTTCGACACGACCTCCGAGGAGCCCAGCCCCGGCGCGGGTGCGCAGCCCAAGTCTGACGCGGAGGTGGCGCAAGGCGACGATGACGACGACGCGCCGGCTCCCGTGCTGGGCGCTCCTCTGGTGCCATACGTCCCGGAGAGCGCCCCGTGGCCGGCCCCGCCTCCACCGTACATGGCGCAGCCGGTGTACTACGTGCCTGTGCGCCCGGTCCACTACCTCAACGCGGCTGCGCACGGCGGCTACATGCCCGGGCCGGTTTACCACATTGTCGGTGGAGGGAGAAACGAAGGCCCGGGAGATCTCTACTCGTCTGGGGGCGTCGGTGGCGTCTACGGCGTCCCCCGCTCCATGCCGCCATTCCGTCAGGTGATGTACGCGCCGCCACCCGCCACGGAAGCCTACTCGGTGGAGGGGAAGCCGCCGGAAGGTGAGTCTCACTCCCCGTAGGCGCAAGGGGAGGAAGAGCCATGGCCGCATGGGCTGTTCCTGGAGCTGGTTGATTCTGATGATCGCTTATATCTGAGCTAAGATTTTTGCATTGCCGTGGTAAATGTTCACTGTTTCTGCTGGGGTTACTCTTGGTAGCTGTATAGATGAGGGAGGTGGAGGATGGATGGGTCATGGATATCACAATTTTCGTCGAGTGAAATAGATTCTTGAATTGTTATTATGTGAGTACATTTGGTGTGATTAGTACTAGCAAGTTTACTGTAATGTGGGATTGGATTCTCTTCATATATATTCTACTAGAAGATTTTTTATCTGCGAAACACAATGTTTCTGCATTTTGTATTCATATGCTTGATGCTGGATGTATCATGGTCCATGAATGTCCTATATATCTACTCGAGCTTTGATGCGAATGTTTGCGCATTTGTTCTCGTGAAAGCTTAATTTACTGAATTCGCTCTAGCTTTGTTCTTGTATGCCAGAAATTTTGATTGCTTGCTTTTGGTAACCCACATTGCTTCATTTCTTCATTTTTACGCTTGATGTTTATCCTGAACTGCTCCTTTCCTGGCATTAACATGTCTGGATTTTTTCGGATGAATTTTAACATATCCGGATGGTTCTCTACTTATTAGAATGGCATGTTGGCTTCGATCTTCGAGCAGAACTAGGGAGAAAGAATTAAAGTTCCATTGTTGACTTGATTCAAGAGGAAAGTGTCTGTTTCTGAACAGAGAAGCTATGCCAAATATACTTGAGAGAATAGCCTCTAGAGACAGTGGCTTGTATCAATTTCAGAACAGATCGACTCTGCATTGCCCTTTTGAACAATGCTGCAGATATGCCATCCTATCTCTGTAACTATTCAGATTGCTATTTAGGTTGTCTAGATTCAGGAGATGTGTGTTTAAGGTTTGATCAGCTATAGAAAGAGTCGTCTACATCGTAGTACCAGATTCCGAGTCCTCAAAATGTGATGCTATATGCAATGAAAAGGTTTCTCTTCTTCCATAGACTGTATACATATAACTGGATACAAGAAACAGGTGCATTTATAGCAGGAGTAGTCTTATGTAGCAGCGTTCTTAGGACTGGCAGGAGGCTTAACATATCACAGGAGTGAGCATTGCTGCCGGAGCTTGCGTCGCTTATTTCCACCACGGGTTGTCGCCGGTCCTGAAGTCGGTCTCCACCCACGGCACGAAGACGACCTTGCCGTCGTCGACGTCGGCGTGAACCAGGGCCAGCGACTGTTTCACAAGAGCAATGCAGATCAGGTCAGCTTGGTTCGGTTCAGTAAGCAAACAATGGATTCTTCAGAAAGGTTCGGTTGAGATAGGACTAGGAGGGCATCTTACCAGAGGTGCAGGCCCACGGACAACCTTGCCCTGGTTGTTGTACTGGGATCCATGGCAGGGGCAGAGGAACTTGTTCTCGGCGGCGTTCCACGGCACGACGCATCCAAGATGCGTGCACACGGCGTTGATCCCGTAGGTGGCAAGGGTCTTGTCGGACTCCACCACAAGGTAGGTAGGATCACCCTGCAACATCCACACCATCTCAGCAACTTACTCTGGGCCTGGGCTGATCCATCAGCTTCATCTCTGCTTGCATATAGCTTGTGAAGGCCTCAGAACGACCATGCATGGCCGTGTGAATCTGAAGATACGTACCTTGAGCCCCTGGGCCAGCGTGCGGTCGTTGGGGCCGTGCGTCTTGAGCCAGTCCTCGACGAGGATGTCGTTGCCGAGCTTGTCCTTGGCGGCGACCCCTCCGGCGTTGCTCCCGGAGCCGGCGGGGACGAGGAAGGAGCCGTAGGGGACGAGCATGCCGAAGGTGGGGAGCGAGATGGCGCCCAGCAGGAGCAGGTTCATCAGCTCCCTCTTGCTCATGTCCGGCACGCGGTCCGCGGAGATGCTGCCGGCCATGCAGGTGATGTTCCTCGGGATGCGCTCCCGGCCGAAGCCCAGGCCCTTGACGGGCTTGCACAGCGAGCTTGCACGGGTCCGGCAGAGCTGCGCGCCAACATGTTCTCAGCAAGCATAACGAACCCGGCTCTCTCGCACACCGAAATTACAGCGGCGGGAAGAAGAGAGGGATGGTTACCTGGGTAGGGTTGGAGGCGGTGGAGAGCGCGGTAGAGGCCATGGTGGCTGGCTGCTGCAGGGCGGGGAGGACGATCGAGCGAGCGAGCGAGCACTGCCTGTGTCCACCACAGGCTTGCAGATGAGGCGCGGGTTATATGTCCCTGCGGGAAGTGGAGAAGGGGCGGCCGATGATTGGTTGATGCGCAGCGAACCGGCTCCGAGAACCACATATTGCGTGCCTTGTGGGTGGCTAGGCTGCCACACGCCCCCGAGCAGACTTCACGGGGCCTTATCGGCACAGGGCAATGCCGATTTTACGAAACCAGAAGATGTAGTGGTGCTCGTCTCGAGTGCGCCGTTGCTATTTGCTAAGCTGGTTTGGACCAGGCTTGGTGACAGTGCATATGCCTTGCCTTCGTGACAGTACCTCGCATGCATGGTGACATGCCTAAAATCTGACGTTCACTACAAATAAGCATTGGTGATTAAGAAAAAGACCGGTTCCTTTTCACAGGCACATTGCATTGTATGTGCCGTTTACTACAAAGGTGAGTCGGTTCAGTTACGCTCCCTGAGATGCATAGCATGCTGCCGCACGAGATTTTGCTAGTAGTCACTCTTTAGTGATCTATAAACGCTCTTATATTTCTTCACAGGGGGAGTGGTATTTTCACAGGGGGAGTGGTATAGATAGAAGACTTCATAACAGTAGTGGATACTTTCAACAATACTGAGAAAGGCTCCCACTGGGACACAATAAATAACCAAATAATCGTCCCAGATGCCCAGTTTTCAGTTTCGATACAATCAACGATGCATTGGTCTCATCTAACTATATACGCCTGGCATTCATCTTCGTGGTGTCTTGGGAAACAATATAAATCATCCACAAGGGAAAGGGACCCATGATTCTGCTACTGTTGGTCGAGGAATGATTCCCGGAGGGCTGTTTACATGCTTGGGTCCACCAGATGTTGTAAACTCTACTGATTCTTCAACAAGCAGTTGTCTTAACAATATTGGAGACCAGGTTGAAATAGTGGTCTTAATGCACTGGTGCCCTAACAAACGCAACAAGCAACAAGATGCTTCGGTTTACTATGGAAATACAAGGGCGACAAGCAGTCCAGTTCTTCCTACAAAGAAACAGCATACAGTGAGAACAATAATTACAGTTTAGCTATATACAGCATATACAAGTATATGTATCTGCAGCGACACTACATGCGCATCTTGCAGCCTACCTTAGAAATACCTCAATGGCCTGATGAACTCAGCAGATCTTTCAGCTCATCCGCAATTGCACGGTAGCAGAACATGTATTGTTGCTGAAAAGCAAATATATGCCAATACAACATCTAAATACACATAAAAAGCACTAAACTGTTCATGCAATAAACATAAATACCATTAGCACGTTCAGCAGTATTAGATGCAATGGTCAACCGGAACTGTGTATTGGAACTACTACCCGCAACTTATTCTGTACACATGTTACCAGGCTGTTCAGGGTATGCATGCCCAGTAATAAGATACTAAACCAGCTTCGTTCAGTTAAAGAGTTACACCAAGAAAGTACACTTTGAACAAAACTAACACTAAACTCCCTGCTATGGCAGGTGTCGCATGATCAAATTCAAGGATGAGGGAACGACAAAAGAAAAACTAATTTACCCTGTACTGTACCTTAACTAACAACTCTATGCGCAAGATGCCGATGAAGGCAAGTTAGGATTGCACAGCAGGCATTGTTTTGCCTTGAAATTGTAGATAATCACTTGCATTGTAACAAACGAAAAAGATTGCTGCTATTTCATTAACTATTTCGTAACATGAGAGAACATCTGTTAGCAAGGCCGTCTGATGTGCTTAAATTATGCTGGTACTGGGGTATATTCTTTTTAGATGAAAAAGATGATAGGAGTAAGAATGAAACAGAATGCACCTCAGTTTGAACCATTCCAGTTCGCTGGGACCTAAATTTTTTTACAGTTTCAACAAGATCATAAGAGCTTGTGTCTCCAAGGAGAATTCTCTCAATTGAACTATGGATGGTGATGTAAGCACCAGTTCTCCCAATTCCTGCACTGAAGAAAGAGACCAAAATAATGTTAAAAGAATAAAAAAATGAGCAAAGGGTAGCATAGAATTAAGCTGAAGCAAACCTGCAATGTGCAACTATAGGATGTTCTCTCGGAATGTGATGTAACCGTTTTTGAATTTGTCGCACAGCATCAGTGCTTGTTGGTACGCCATGGTCGGGCCAATCAGGATACTCTATATGGAGTACAGAATGAACCTTGCCTGACTACATCATGAAAAACAACGATCAGAAGATCTTTAACCATAAAATGTTTCTAGAAATACTGGTAAGTGCTAACAAATAAGCAACTTTTAAGATCTTAAATCTGAACATGGCAGAAATGAAGACCACTACAGCGCCATCCTATAAAAAACTTAACAGAAGCTTGAGCGTATATCTCCAAGTCAAATAACGAAATCAGTTAAATGGAGCAGCATGGCATAATGATCTAGAATGTCACCACATGCTTTTTCTATAACTACATTCAAACAATAAAACAAAGTTAAAAAAACAGTAAAAGTTGATGTACAGACTATACAGGAAATTATGAAGTGGCACGTCATGATGACATGATCACTGATTCACTATGCCAAAATAGAATAATAAATATGAACTGAACATGCTTATGTGCTATATATTGTTAAAGAACAACTCATCAAAACAACCTTAGGCCTTGTTTGGTTACAGTCTAAACCACGTCGAATGCCAGGGATCACACTAATCCACGTGGGCCGTCCTGGAGGGGAACTGTTACACGCGGATTATACTTACATTGTTTGGTTAATTCCACAGGGGCCAGAAGAATCGCGTCCACCTCGTGGAACGAATCCACGGAGGCGCAAAAAAAAAAACTGGGAGGGACAATTTGTAGTCTGTAGTGGATTGAATCTGGGTCAACCAAATGGGGTAGTAGGGATGGGGATTGTGTTAGACAGGGATTGAGGGGATTGGGTGACAAGTGATGATTCCACTAGGGGATTATATCCCTAGTAACCAAACAAAGCCTTAAGGCTTTGTTCGGTTGAGGTGGATTTTACGGGGGCTGGCAGGGATTGAGGGGGATTAAATCCCCTACAATACAAAATCCCCTCCAATCGCCTTGGGGACAGGATTAACCGAACAAGGCCTAAAGGGTAAGAAACCCCAATAAGAACAAACATATGGAGGAATGATAAAGTTTCAAAACATGCTAAATGAGTCTGGATTATTTGCCCCTGGTGGCTGCCTATACCACCCCATGAATAACCATACAATTTCTGCCTCGAGATCTGTTCTACAACTATACTACCAGACCGCATCAGGTTGTCAGACTCAGAAGTGCTTACCATTATTGTTGCTAATCAACACAAAAGCACAGAACACAGACAGTCAAATGGTCAGGTTAGTTTATTGGTGGCTGGTTAGTAGGCAGGAAACATCGGCTGTGCCACCATACTGCCAGGTAAGCGTTTAATGACGCCGCTTGATCACTGATCACCTGTAAACATGCAGCTTTCCCAGAATGGGTACTGCATAAACGTGTGTTCTGTTAGTTTTAGAGAAAATAGGTGCTTGGCTTGGGTTTATAAAAAATAATAGAGTTGATGCTTTTATCAATTCTTCCTGTATTGCTGGTATGTCCTCGTGTCAGATTTGCTCGTGATGCTTTTATCAGTTCTTCCTGGGTTGCTGGTATAGTGGTATGTCCTTGTGTCAGCTTTGCTTGTATAATTTTTATTGGTCAAGTGCTGGTGATTTTTTTATATTGCTGTTTGAAAATGTGTAACCATTCTGACAACAGTATATACAGTGTTTTCATTAATGACTAATGTCAGAGACAACTGGGCACTAAATGATGCCTTAACATCTGGTTGATTAAACTATGACCACGAGCAAGAATGCAGCATGTGTGAATCTCTAAGTTTGAACCGACAGTGGATGAGATGGTGGTATAGCCCACAGGCAGTGCCCCCCAGGGGAGGGGGGGGGGGGGATATATTATCCATACACCTATATGTCATAGATGATGTAACAGTTACCACACCATGGTTTACACTTGATGATGCTTAGGAACATTTAGTATATTAGTATATATATAGTACTTTTACAGACATATCCACCAGAGACATTAAAGATGCACATCACATTGTAGACATATATGTACATCACTTTCCTACAATAATATATATATATAATTTTGCCACATCATATGCCTTGTATTTACCATGGTCTGGTATACATTCAAAGGCAGTAGTATATAAGGAATACACAAGCAATATTGTGAAAAGAAATCAATCACAATTTATATAAAAAATCATAACACATAAACGTTAAATGGTTGCCTTGTTTCATTCTCATGATGATAGCATTACTTTTTGTGACAACTGACCTAACTGAGGTCTGTATCGATAGAGATATATGCTAGTACAAGCTAAGTTTAATCATTTAGATCCTCACAGTACAACAGGAAGGCGAATTCATCAGTAATAAGATATCATGGCACATGTCATCTACGATGTCTGATAAAACACAATAAAGTGATCATTGTCTGAAAGAATAATAAAAGGCATATCAAGTTTCTACGTAAATTTTGTGCCCCGTCATAAGAACTAAACCTACAGGAGAAACCTAAAAAGAGGAACTGAAACCTATGAATAAGAAAATTATACATCATCTAAGTTTTATTGTGATGCGAAAGAGAAACAATCCTTCAGAGAAATAATGAAACAAAGCATACATGGATGCCCTTAAATGTTTTAAATTTTTACCTCATTGCACTGCACCTCCACAGCACGCAGACAAAATTGATGCTTATCTCTTGTGTCCTTCCTAATCTTAACATTATACTTTCCATACGTCCCTTGACCATTTTGCAATGGAAGATACTCATCACACTGCAATTATTTCAAATATAATTTCAGAGGAAATACTGCTGCTTCAAAGTTAATCTATAGCACAGAGAAAGCCAATTGATATAGTTGGAAGAACGTCATCATTTCCTACTGTTTTCACAATGCAGTCACTAAGCAAAAGCTACTATGATCGATGCCGCAAAATATGACATCCATCAGGCATAATAAAAATATAAATGAAGAGGACTGCAGGAGCTTCAAAAATCCCCTAAAGATGTTTCAGTCAAAAGGGTCTATTGGCTATTTACAAGCCAACTGGTTTTCCATTTTTAGTTGCAACTTGCAAGCATTATGCTCACATTTTTTAGTGCATTCATGAATATTTGAATCCTCCCATATTTGAACCCTACATTCTTAAAAAAAAAATAGTGTTTTAGCATAGCATCTATTGGTTTCTCCTGTAAGAACTGTAAATTTGCATTATGTGTTTCATCACATAATTTTCCAGCTTCCGCATCTTGTAGGGATGCTTCATGCTTAAGTTCTCATATGGCACAATGGCATAGTTTGCTAATGATGTAATGTTGTTACTTGTAATGCTTCGGTTTGACTTATTATATTGTCATGCCTCCCTGGGTCATATAAGTAAGCCAGATTGCACATGCAATTATACCAGCATGACTGGGTTTCATTTGCACATCAGATCAATTCAAAGATGTTAAACAGATTGTTTAATGTAAGCAATCACCTTAACACTGTCGAACTGTGTGAGCATAACAATCACAGGACACTGATTTTCACAAACCATTTCCCAAAAATCCTCAAATGTCCTGACTAGTGGTCCTTGGGTGGAAATAAATCTTGCAACACTGTTGTCCTCAGTAGCCTGCAAGTTTTACACCCCATCGTAAGCTCCTACCAATTATCTCAAACAACAATTAGAAAGCCAAAAGGAACATGCATACGATACAAACTTGACCTTTACAAAGCTTGCATTGATGTAATCATTGCCTGAAATTTGACTGGTTGCTGATGATTTTAGCCGTACCCTGGTATCATCAACTAGAGACAAGGAGTCAAATCTCAAATACTGCCAAATCCATAATGCTACTAGGAGGTCTTACTTGGTTTGCACCCCCAATGATCACCATAAATCCATGTACAAATACAGGAGGAAAATCTCACATGGTAAGACATCAATATAGCGGTTTTTCTCCCTATTGGCAGCATCACGAGCTACAGTGGACATTTTCATCATCTCCGGATGCATTGTTCTCATGCCCTGAAATGTCGCCAGCAGATATGAAAAATATATACTATGAATTTTCATGGTAGCTACAGTAATTGAATATCATGTATTGCCTGCAAAAAAATCAAACCATGAATGCAAGAATACAAGATGTAAACATTTGACTAGATATCTGCTTGAAAACAAGCCAAACATCAATTAGATAGAAATGAACTGCCATGCAAGAAAAATGTGTATATAAAGCCAAGTAACATGCTACAACTATATTGGAGAAATAGGGCATTGGTAGAATAATAAAAATTGTCTAAACAGATCTACTTCCATGTAGTGAGCCAGTGATATGAAGAGAGTAAGATTAAGTATAAAATTTAGAGATGGGAATAGAACCCTAGGGAATTTAACTTCTACAAATCAAACTCAATCCTGATAGGAGTAAGGATCTACAGCTTCTCAAGTTAATCCATCCTTATCCCACTCAAAATCTTGTATCACGGTGATGTTAACTAAGTAAATTCTGACAGGAGCAACTGGTACTGATGCATCAACATAAACATTTTTCTTGCATGGCCACAAATGTCACAAAGTGGGAAACCACATTTCAACATATATGGCATAAGATCCACAATGGTTTACGTAAAAGCAATCTGGGATCAGCACTTCATATAGGGAAACTAATACATAAACCATGTAAGGAAAGGCACATCCAGGGCCCAAGATATTTTCAGTTGTGCATCCATTGCTTTGGTTACAATTCTAGAATTTTGTAAGACATATACCTCTGTTAATGGAAAAGGAATAATTATTGGGTTATTTAACTGCATAATTGCACTTACTGGCACGAAAAGGCCATGTCAATTTATGAAAAAGACCAAAATCCCGGCATAACAAGGGCGCTCACTACCTACCCAAAGCAGTAACTCAGCCAGTAAGCCACGGCAACACGCTGTAGATGCTAAATTGCCGTATTTACCGACAAAGAGTGGGCAGTATTTGGCAGACATTTCAGAATCATTACGCAGACGGATTGGTAACTGGGGAAAAAACACAATCAAACCTGAAGCCGTTGGAACTCGTCGGACAAGGCATCCAGCTGCTTGCTCCTCCGCTCGAAATGCGCGAGCGCATCCTTGCATAGCTTGATCTGCTCGTGCGTCAACGCCAACGGTGGAGGGTCGGCCTCGATGTCGAAGGGGTCGAACGCGACCCCGGGGACCGGACCCCCGGAGTACTGAGCATCGGCATGCGTATGGCGGGAGCCGGATCCGGCGAGGCGGGCGACGGCCCTCGCCTTCTCGCGGAGGCCGCCGCCGCCGCGGGAGCTCGTCGCGTTCCCCGTGACTGCGAAGGCGGGCTCACGGCAGCGCTTGGAGAGGGACGCGGTCGCGGGGGCGGAGGGCGGAGGGCTGGTCGGGCTCGTTGCCGTGGTGAGGTTGACGAGGAAGGAAAATCGTGTGGTCGTTCAGCAGAGTTGTTTATTTGCACAAAAATGAAATTTATATTTATTTCCTCGAAATTTACACAGTCGAGTTCGAATGGAGCGGTTATTCGACTGTTTTATATGGATTTCCTTTTGCGAGGGACACAGGCTAGGCTGAGATCTCCTTGCAGGCAATTTTAGTCACTGAATGCAAACACACTTAGCATGTAAATGTGTGGACCGTTAGCTGACCTTATTATCTGTTGATTAATGAAATAACTAAAATTAATACTCTTTATAAAAAAAATCTTCTACGGATAGCTAGCTTTTTCAATTAACTAAAATTAATACTCTTCATAAAAAAATCTTCTACGGATAGCTAGCTTTTTCAATTTGGACCTGGTGCCACAAACGGTCAGAGGTTAACAACCTCCCTATCAAATGCCGACATGGATTGACAGAACTAAGCTACGGTTGTAAGTGCATCTAGTGCCACCCATAGTTGGTTTTGGAGTATTGACGACAAACGTGGTTGAGGGAATAATGTGTTTGTGAGAATTGCAGGATAACACAGGTAGAAGTCCCTTATTGATTCGGTTTACCTACCAGAGATGACCCCTAAAAATGTATGAAGACATTGAAGACAACGGTGGTTCGTGAAGACATTCACGTCAAGGACAATGACGTGTGAAGACATTCACTTGAAGACTATGGAGTGCGAACACATAGTTTCTTTCGTAGTTTTATTTTCTTCTTCCTTGAGTCATAGGAACCACCGAACTGTTAAGTGGGGTCCAAGTGAACAAAGTCAGAAAACTGAAGTGATGCTCAACCCAAAATCCTATGTCTTCGAGCGAAGACAATGAGAGCAAATCTCATCTAGAGTCGGATGAGTCAGCTTTGCTTGTAGCCCAAGTCAAGCTGCCGCGTGTGTTTGAAATCCGACCGTTGGACACGTGTCGGTTCCTTAGTGACCCAGGGTCATTTCGGACATATCATGTCGGGCTGTCTGCTGGCTATAAATAGCCCACCCCCTCCACCATAAATTGGTGGCTGCTCAGAGTAAGTGCACGGCTTTTGTCGTTTGGGAGCAACCCACCTCCGAAGCCTTTGAGAGAGAGAACCCTTGCGAGGACAAAGCCCAAAACACATAGAGCCAAAGAGTGTTAGGCATCACTGAAGTCTTTTCTGTCTGCGTGATCTGAAGACTTATCACACTTGAGGACTGTGTATCCTCCAGCCGGTTATGCGTCACGTTCTGAGGATCCAAGAGTCATTGTGGATCGCCGGTGAACGGAGTCTGTGAAGGTTTGTAAGTCTAACTTGAAGACTTACCAGAGTGATTGGGAGAGGACTGAGTGTCCTTAGATCAAGGGGAATAAGGTGAAGACGTGGTCTTCTGAGTTCAATCTCAGTCTCCTTAACCAGACGTACAATAGTCACAGCAATTGGAACTGGTCTACCAAGTTCTTGTCTTCACCAAACAACTGGTTCTATCCCCTATCTCCTTTACATTTCAGTTTGTCTTCGTGAAGTCATTGCTTGCATGCCTGATCTGTTTGACTTCATAGTGTGAAGACTTTCTTGTATTTGTCTTCATACTGTCCTCCTATTCCGATATGTTCTACCTAGCAGCTATGTGTCTTCGTGCTTTCATTGTAATGTTTACTTGACTATGGCATGTCTAGTGTAGAATATCTTCCGCTGTATATCGTATAGGTGTTGTTTAGTTGTCTGTCTTCAAAGATCTTGCATCTCTCGAAGACTTTCATAAAAATCGCCTATTCACCCCCCCTCTAGTCGATAACTAGCTCTTTCAACTATGAACTCAAATCTTGAACAAAGATGAACTCCCGATAGCGGAGACCCCTTCTATTAATGGGGGATTTCTACTTTCGCTAGGAAAATAGGTTTACAATAGTTGGGGATAAAATGATTGATGCCCGACCTCACGCACGCAGGCGCTTATATGGCCGGTCACTCGCTAGCTGGAAAGAAGAAAGTGAGCAGCACTTTTAGAGTTATGCCTTGACTGGCGCTATCTGAAGAAAAGAACAGCAAACTGTAAAACAGGGCATCAATCCATCATGACCCTCCAACGCGAGCTCGTCGTTGTTCACCGTTGGATCGCCTTGACTAGGTCGAATCGGTACGCCGATACTGAAGCCGATAACTGAATCTCACGGACAGTGCTGCAACTAATCTTCAGGTAGCTGACAATGCTCCCCTCTGAGAACATACTTGTCCTCAAGTATAATTGGTATCAAAGCTAGGTGCTCCCTTGTTCTGCGTGATTCAGTTTAACCACCTGGAGTTTTAGCTATGTCGACTGCAGGGATAATCAAGGTCTTCACTGCGTGCCCTATCTTCGATGGCACCGATTACCCCTACTGGAAGAATAAGATGCACATGCATCTTGAAGCCATTGACAACGACCTCTGGTATGTTGTCAAGACTGGAGTCCCCAAGGTCGGTGAAGGTGTCACCGCGGCTGATGTGAAGAGATTCGCGCAATTGGACTCAACCGCCAAGAACATCATCTGTGGTCATCTGACCAAAGGGCAGTATGGCCGTGTGAGTGTACTGGAGTTAGCGAAGCTAGTTTGGGACTGGCTGTCCAAGGTCAACGAAGGCGTCTCAACTCAGAGAGACTCAAGGATTGATGTACTTCGCAATCTCTTCAACCGCTTCAAAAGGCTTGACAATGAGAACGTCCAACACACATTTGACCGTCTTACTGATACCACCAATGAGCTGCGTGCTCTTGGCGCAACTGAGATCACCAAGCATGAAGTTGTGAAGAAGCTACTGAAATCGCTTGACATCTCATTTGACACTCTAGCCTTGATGATCCAAGAACGTCCTGACTTCAAGGATCTTGACCCATCTGACATACTTGAGAGGCTCAACACACATGAGTTCCAGCTATCCGAGAAGAGAGATATCTATGGCCCCAACTATGGCCTATCCTGTGCTTTGAAGGCAAAAGTTCTTTCCTCATCTGAAGAAGAATCTGACTGCAGTTCTGATGATCCTGAAGACATTGGCAAAGAACTAGCAATGCTTGTGAGAAAGTTCCAGAAGTTCTCCAAGAAGATTCGCTTTGGAAAGTCTACAAGATTCAGTTCCAAGAATGATGAGGCTTTCTCTCATGACTACAAGAAGAGAACATGCCACAAATGCAAGAAGCCAGGCCACTATATATCTGAATGTCCTCAATGGGACAAGGAAGCCAAGAAAAAGAAGAAGAGCAAGGAATATGATTCTGACGACAAGAAGAAGAAGAAGAAATCCTCAATGTCTTCTTAAAAGTCTTCATCCTACAAGAAGAGCTCATCTGGCAAGGCACGTGCATTCATTGGCAAGGAGATGGATTCAGAGGAGGAGTCTGCTTCTGAGGAGGCGAAGGTGGAGTCTAAGGAGGCGTCTGACTCAGGCGTGGCAAGCTTGGCTCTAGCTTCAGCGTTAGTCGCCAAGTCCATCTTCAACACTGAAGACATTGGTCACATCGCCGACGCTGAAGCCGATGATGAGGACGACTCTGCTCCAACCTACTGCTTCATGGCACGAGGTGCCAAGGTAAACTCACGCGATGCTTATTTTCAGACCTCCAATGAAGATGACTCTGAATGTGAATCCAAGCCCAGCTATAAGACACTTGCTAAAATTGCAACTGAACAACAAACAGCCATGGAAAAGATTCAAAAATTGCTAGACAAAAGCGATGACCTGTTGGACGAGGAAATGAATCGAGCTCATTCCTTAATCAAGGACATAAAAAATCTTCGTGTTAAGTATGAGGAACTTGAAAGTCACCATGAAACCCTCTCAGCTACTCATGAGAAGCTTTCCTATGATTATCTTCAAAGGAAGCAAGATCTAGAGAAACTGGGAGCGTCTCATGAAGATCTTCAAAAGGAAAACGATTCACTACTCGCTCAACATATCAGTTCCGCTCAGGAAGATTTTGCACCACCTTGCTTAAAATGCCTTGAGCGTGACAATGTTGTCTCTATTGCTGAATGTTCTACTGCCTCTGATGTTGCAATATCTTCAATTGCTGATGTGGTAACTAACCCCTCTTCTGAGGATGCCACTACTATTGCTGATGAGAATGCCAGGTTGAAGACATTGCTTGAAACAAGCATGTACAAAAGCCTCAAAGGGCATCAGACACTGTGTGATGTCCTCAAGAAACAGATTATGAGCGAAACCCTGGGAAAGAGGGTGTTGGTTTCGAGAGGAAAATGAATGCTGATGGTTCTTACTGGAAGCCTGAGCAGTACCCCAAAACCACATGGGTTGCTGCAAACGGTCCTTCTTTGGATCCATCCACCTTATCTGGCTTCACTTGTGCTAATCCTATTATCATCGACGAGTCATTTGACTCAAACTATAAACTGTTTAAGAATCAGAACGGTGACGTGTTTGCCAGGTTTATTGGTACTAACTGCAGGAATGGGCCGCCTATGAAGAAGATATGGGTTCATAAAAGTTGTCTGCTACCTCTTGAGCACCGCGTTGGTTTTCCCTTGAAGAGTAAAGGGTGATGCAGCAAAGTAGCGTAAGTATTTCCCTCAGTTTTTGAGAACCAAGGTATCAATCCAGTAGGAGGCCACACGCAAGTCCCTCGTACCTACACAAACAAATAAGAACCTTGCAACCAACGCGATAAAGGGGTTGTCAATCCCTTCATGGCCACTTGCAAAAGTGAGATCTGATAAAGATGATAAGATAATATTTTTGGTATTTTTATGATAAAGATTAAAAGTGAATAATGCAAAATAAACGGCGACAGAAATAACTAGTTGACGGGAGATTAATATGATGGAAAATAGACCTGGGGGCCATAGGTTTCACTAGTGGCTTCTCTCAAGATAGCATAAGTATTACGGTGGGTGAACAAATTACTGTCGAGCAATTGATAGAAAAGTGCATAATTATGAGAATATCTAGGCATGATCATGTATATAGGCATCACGTCCGCGACAAGTAGACCGACTCCTGCCTGCATCGACTACTATTACTCCACACATCACCGCTATCAAGCATGCATCTAGAGTATTAAGTTCATAAGAACAGAGTAACACATTAGGTAAGATGACATGATGTAGAGGGATAAACTCATGCAATATGATATAAACCCCATCTTTTTATCCTCGATGGCAACAATACAATACGTGTCATTTCCCCTACTGTCACTGGGATCGAGCACCGCATGATTGAACCCAAAGCTAAGCACTTCTCCCATTGCAAGAAAGATCAATCTAGTAGGCCAAACCAAACTGATAATTCGAAGAGACTTGCAAAGATAATCAATCATACATAAAATAATTCAGAGAAGATTCAAATATTGTTCATAGATAATCTTGATCATAAACCCACAATTCATCGGATCTCGACAAACACATAGCAAAAAGAGTTACATCAAATAGATCTCCAAGAAGATCGAGGAGAACTTTGTATTGGGATCCAAAGAGAGAGAAGAAGCCATCTAGCTAATAACTATGGACCCGAAGGTCTGTGGTAAACTACTCACACATCATCAGAGAGGCTATGGTGTTGATGTAGAAGCCCTCCGTGATCGATGCCCCCTCCGGCAGAGCGCCGGAAAAGGCCCCAAGATGGGATCTCACGGGTACAGAAGGTTGCGGCGGTGGAATTAGGTTTTCGTGGTGCTCCTCAATGGTTTCGGGGTACGTAGGTATATATAGGAGGAAGAAGTAGGTCGGTGGAGCAACGAGGGGCCCACGAGGGTGGAGGGCGCGCCCAGGGGGGTAGACGCGCCCCCTGCCTCATGGCCTCCTCGGTGATTTCTTGACGTCCACTCCAAGTCCTCTGGATCACGTTTGTTCCAAAAATAACTCTCCCGAAGGTTTCATTCCGTTTGGACTCCGTTTGATATTCCTTTTCTGCGAAACACTGAAATAGGCAAAAAAACAGCAATTTGCACTGGGCCTTGGGTTAATAGGTTAGTCCCAAAAATAATATAAAAATGTATAAATAAGCCCATTAAACATCCAAAATAGAATATATAATAGCATGGAGCAATAAAAAATTATAGATACGTTGGAGACGTATCAAGCATCCCCGCTTAATTCCTGCTCGTTCTCGAGTAGGTAAATGATAAAAACAGAATTTTTGATGTGGAATGCTACTTAGCATATCCTTCAATGTATTTCTCTTTATTGTGGCATGAATGTTCAGATCCGAAAGATTCAGGATAAAAGTTTAATATTAACATGAAAATAATAATACTTCAAGCATACTAACAAAGCAATCATGTCTTCTCAAAATAACATGGCCAAAGAAAGTTATCTCTACAAAATCATATAGTCTGGCTATGCTCTATCTTCACCACACAAAGTATTTAAATCATGCACAACCCCGATGACAAGCCAAGCAATTGTTTCATACTTTTGATGTTCTCAAACTTTTTCAATCTTCACGCAATATATGAGCGTGAGCCATGGACATAGCACTATAGGTGGAATAGAATGGTGGTTGTGGAGAAGACAAAAAGGAGAAGATAGTCTCACATCGACTAGGCGTATTAATGGGCTAGGAAGATGCCCATCAACAGATATCAATGTGAGTGAGTAGGGATTGCCATACAATGGATGCACTAGAGCTATAAGTGTATGAAATCTCAACAAAAGAAACTAAGTGGGTGTGCATCCAACTCGCTTGCTCACGAAGACCTAGGGCATTTTGAGGAAGCCCATCATTGGAATATACAAGCCAAGTTCTATAATGTAAAATTCCCACTAGTATATGAAAGTGACAACATAGGAGACTCTCTATCATGAAGATCATGGTGCTACTTTGAAGCAAAAGTGTGGAAAAAGGATAGTAACATTGTCCCTTCTCTCTTTTTCTCTCATTTTTTTATTTGGGCCTTCTGTTTTTTTCTTTTGGCCTCTTTTTTTTTCTTCGTCCGGAGTCTCATCCCGACTTATGGGGGAATCATAGTCTCCATCATCCTTTCCTCACATGGGACTATGCTCTAATAATGATCATCACACTTTTATTTACTTATAACTCAAGAATTACAACTCGATACTTAGAACAAAATATGACTCTATGTGAATGCCTCCGGTGGTGTACCAGGATATGCAATGAATCAAGAGTGACATGTGAAAGAATTATGAAGGTGGCTTTGCCACAAATACGATGTCAACTACATGATCATGCAAAGCAATATGACAATGATGAAGCGTGTCATAATAAATGGAACGGTGGTAAGTTGCATGGCAATATATCTCGGAATGGCTATGGAAATGCCATAATAGGTAGGTATGGTGGCTGTTTTGAGGAAGGTATATGGTGGGTATATGATACCAGCGAAAGGTGCACGGTATTAGAGAGGCTAGCAATGGTGGAAGGGTGAGAGTGCGTATAATCCATGGACTCAACATTAGTCATAAAGAACTCACATACTTATTGCAAAAATCTATTAGTTATCGAAACGAAGTACTACACGCATGCTCCTAGGGGGATAGATTGGTAGGAAAAGACCATCGCTCGTCCCCGACCGCCACTCATAAGTAAGACAATCAATAAATAAATCATGCTCCGACTTCATCACATAACGGTTCACCATACGTGCATGCTACGGGAATCACAAACTTTAGAACAAGTGTTTCTCAAATTCACAACTACTCAACTAGCATGACTCTAATATCACCATCTTCATATTTCAAAACAATTATCAAGTATCAAACTTCTCTTAGTATTCAATGCACTTTATAGTTTTTATCTTGGATGCCTATCATATTAGGACTAATTTTATAACCAAGGCAAATTACCATGCTGTTCTAAAGGACTCTCAAAATAATATAAGTGAAGCATGAGAGATCAATAATTTCTATAAAATATAACCACCACCGTGCTCTAAAAGATATAAGTGAAGCACTAGAGCAAAATTGTTTACCTCAAAAGATATAAGTGAAGCACATAGAGTATTCTAATAAATTCCGTATAACGCGTGTCTCTCTCAAAAGGTGTGTACAGCAAGGATGATTGTGGTGAACTTAAAAAACAAAGACTCAAATCATACAAGACGCTCCAAGCAAAACACATATCATGTGGTGAATAAAAATATAGCTCCAAGTAAAGTTACCGATGGACGAAGACAAAAGAGGGGATGTCTTCCGGGGCATCCCCAAGCTTAGGCTTTTTGGTGTCCTTGGATTTTACCTTGGGGTGCCTTGGGCATTCCCAAGCTTAGGCTCTTGCCACTCCTTGTTCCATAATCCATCAAATCTTTACCCAAAACTTGAAAACTTCACAACACAAAACTTAACAGAAAATCTCGTGAGCTCCGTTAGCGAAAGAAAACAAAACACCACTTCAAGGTACTGTAATGAACTCATTATTTATTTATATTGGTGTTAAACCTACTGTATTCCAACTTTTCTATGGTTCATAAGCTCCATTACTAGCCATAGATTCATCAAAATAAGCAAACAACACACGAAAAACAGAATCTGTCAAAAACAGAACAGTCTGTAGTAATCTGTATCAAACGCAAACTTCTGGAACTCCAAAAATTCTAAAATAAATTGCTGGACGTGAGGAATTTATCTATTAATCATCTGCAAAAAGAATCAACTAAAGCACTCTCCAGTAAAAAGTTGTAGCTAATCTCGTGAGCGCTAAAGTTTCTGTTTTTTACAGCAAGATCGCAAAGACTTTCCCCAAGTCTTCCCAAAGGTTCTACTTGGCACAAGCACTAATTAAAACACAAAACCACATCTAAACAGAATCCAGATGGATTATTTATTCCTAAACAGAACCAAAAAGAAAAAAAATAAAATAAAATTGGGTTGCCTCCCAACAAGCGCTATCGTTTAACGCCCCTAGCTAGGCATAAAGGCAAGGATAGATCTAGGTTTTATCATCTTTGGTATGCAATCCATAAGTAGCTCTCATAATAGATTCATAAGGTAATTTTATCTTCTTTCTAGGAAAGTGTTCCATGCCTGTCCTTAACAGAAATTGGAATCTAATATTTTCTTCCTTCATATCAATAATTGCACCAATCGTTCTAAGGAAAGGTCTACCAAGAATAATGGGACATGAAGGATTGCAATCTATATCAAGAACAATGAAATCTACGGGCAAATAATTCCTATTTGCAACAATAAGAACATCATTAATTCTTCCCATAGGTTTCTTAATGGTGGAATCCGCAAGGTGCAAGTTTAAGGAACAATCATCAAATTCACGGAAACCTAGCAAATCACACAAAGTTTTTGGAATTGTGGAAACACTAGCACCCAAATCACACAAAGCATAGCATTCATGATCCTTAATTTTAATAGTAGGTTCCCACTCATCATAAGTTTTCTAGGGATATAAACTTCCAATTCAAGCTTTTCTTCATAAGATTGCATTAAAGCATCAACGATATGTTTAGTAAAAGCCTTATTTTGACTATAAGCATGCGAAGAATTTAGCACAGATTGCAACAAGGAAATACAATCTATTAAAGAACAATTATCATAATTAAATTCCTTGAAATCCAAGATAGTGGGTTCATTGCTATCTAAAGTTTTGACCTCTTCAATCCCACTTTTACCAAATTTTGCATCAAGATCTAAAAACTCCGAATCATTGGGACACCTTTTAACTAAAGTTGACTCATCTCCAGTCCCATCATTATCAAGATTCATATTGAAAATCAAAGATTTAATACGGGACACATCAATCACTTTTAGATCTTCATCCTTATTATCATGAAAACTAGAAGAACACGCTTTCATAAAGCAATCTTTTTTAGCACGCAACCTAGCGGTTCTTTCTTTGCACTCATCAATGGAAATACTCATAGCCTTGAGAGACTCATTGATATCATGCTTAGGTGGAATAGATCTAAGTTTCAAAGAATCAACATCAAGAGAAATTCTATCCACGTTCCTAGCCAATTCATCAATCTTAGGCAATTTTTCTTCAAGCAAAGCATTGAAATTCTTTTGAGAAATCATAAATTCTGTAACACTAGTCTCAAAATCAGAGGGCATCTTATTAAAATTTCCATAAGAGTTGTTGTAGGAATTACCATAATTATTAGAGGAATTACTAGGAAACGACCTAGGATTAAAGTTTCCTCTATATGCGTTGTTACCAAAATTATTCCTACCAACAAAATTTACATCTATGGATTCATTATTATTCTCAATCAAGGTAGACAAAGGCATATCATTGGGATCAGAAGAAACATAAATGATCCGGGGCTAGTGTTGGGTAGCCGGGCCCACTAGAATTCAAGTGCTTCTTATCGATTCAATACGCTCTATTACCTTTGTGCCAAGAGAACGTTAAGCTGCCTGGGCTGTTCCGCTACCGGCGTGTAAAGAAGCTCCACCTAACGGCTAAACCAATGAATTTCTCTCCTTAAAGGAACTCTTATTAGCAAAAAAATTCATAAGTTCATCCATCTTTCCTCTCAAAACATTAATTTCTTCAATTGCATGCACCTTTTTACTAGTAGATCTTTCAGTGTGCCATTGAGAATAATTGACCATAATATTATCTAGGAGTTTAGCAGCTTCTCCTAAAGTGATTTCCATAAAAGTGCCTCCCGCAGCCGAATCTAAAAGATTTCTAGAAGCAAAATTCAATCTGGCATAATTTTTTTGTATAATCATCCATAAATTCAAACCATGTGTAGGGCAATTTCGTATCATTAATTTCATTCTCTCCCAAGCTTGTGCAACATGTTCATGATCAAGTTGCTTAAAGTTCATAATATCGTTTCTAAGAGAGATGATCTTAGCGGGAGGAAAATACTTAGAGATAAAAGCATCTTTGCACTTATTCCAAGAATCAATACTATTTTTAGGCAAAGACGAAAACCAAGTTTTAGCACGATCTCTAAGTGAAAAAGGAAATAGCTTCAATTTAACAATATCATTGTCCACATCTTTCTTCTTTTGCATATCACACAAATCAACGAAGCTATTCAGATGGGTAGCGGCATCTTCACTAGGAAGGCTGGGGAATTGATCTTTCATGACAAGATTCAGCAAGGCAACATTAATTTCACAAGATTCTGCATCAGTAAGCGGAGCAATCGGAGTGCTAAGAAAATCATTGTTGTTGGTATTGGCAAAGTCACACAATTTAGTATTATCTTGAGCCATCGTGATAAGCAAACAATCCAACACACAAGCAAACAAGAAGCAAGCGAAAAAGAGGCGAACGGAAAGAGAGGGCGAATAAAACGGCAAGGGTGAAGTGGGGGAGAGGAAAACGAGAGGCAAATGGCAAATAATGTAATGCGAGGGATAAGAGTTTGTGATGGGTACTTGGTATGTCTTGACTTGTGCGTAGACTCCCCGGCAACGGCGTCAGAAATCCTTCTTGCTACCTCTTGAGCACTGCGCTGGTTTTCCCTTGAAGAGGAAAGCGTAATGCAGCAAAGTAGCGTAAGTATTTCCCTCAGTTTTTGAGAACCAATGTATCAATCCAGTAGGAGGCCACACGCAAGTCCCTCGTACCTACACAAACAAATAAGAACCTTGCAACCAACGCGATAAAGGGGTTGTCAATCCCTTCACGGCCACTTGCAAAAGTGAGATCTGATAGAGATGATAAGATAATATTTTTGGTATTTTTATGATAAAGATTAAAAGTAAATAATGCAAAATAAACGGCGACAGAAATAGCTAGTTGATGGGAGATTAATATGATGGAAAATAGACCCGGGGGCCATAGGTTTCACTAGTGGCTTCTCTCAAGATAGCATAAGTATTACGGTGGGTGAACAAATTACTGTCGAGCAATTGCTAGAAAAGTGCATAATTATGAGAATATCTAGGCATGATCATGTATATAGGCATCACGTCCGCGACAAGTATACCGGCTCCTGCCTGCATCTACTACTATTACTCCACACATCGACCGCTATCCAGCATGCATCTAGAGTATTAAGTTCATAAGAACAGGGTAACACATTAGGTAAGATGACATGATGTAGAGGGATAAACTCATGCAATATGATATAAACCCCATCTTTTTATCCTCGATGGCAACAATACAATACGTGTCATTTCCCCTACTGTCACTGGGATCGAGCACCGCATGATTGAACCCAAAGCTAAGCACTTCTCCCATTGCAAGAAAGATCAATCTAGTAGGCCAAACCAAACTAATAATTCGAAGAGACTTGCAAAGATAATCAATCATACATAAAATAATTCAGAGAAGATTCAAATATTGTTCATAGATAATCTTGATCATAAACCCACAATTCATCGGATCTCGACAAACACATAGCAAAAAGAGTTACATCAAATAGATCTCCAAGAAGATCGAGGAGAACTTTGTATTGGGATCCAAAGAGAGAGAAGAAGCCATCTAGCTAATAACTATGGACCTGAAGGTCTGTGGTAAACTACTCACACATCATCAGAGAGGCTATGGTGTTGATGTAGAAGCCCTCCGTGATCGATGCCCCCTCCGGCAGAGCGCCGGAAAAGGCCCCAAGATGGGATCTCACGGGTACAGAAGGTTGCGGCGGTGGAATTAGGTTTTCGTGGTGCTCCTCAATGGTTTCGGGGTACGTAGGTATATATAGGAGGAAGAAGTAGGTCGGTGGAGCAACGAGGGGCCCACGAGGGTGGAGGGCGCGCCCAGGGGGGTAGGCGTGCCCCCTGCCTCGTGGCCTCCTCGGTGATTTCTTGACGTCCACTCCAAGTCCTCTGGATCATGTTTGTTCCAAAAATAACTCTCCCGAAGGTTTCATTCCGTTTGGACTCCGTATGATATTCCATTTCTGCGAAACACTGAAATAGGCAAAAAACAGCAATTTGTACTGGGCCTTGGGTTAATAGGTTAGTCCCAAAAATAATATAGAAGTGTATAAATAAGCCCATTAAACATCCAAAACAGAATATATAATAGCATGGAGCAATAAAAAATTATAGATACATTGGAGACGTATCATTGTCTTGAGAAGCTTCCCGTGAATGTCATCATGACACCACCAGGGAAGAAGATAAACCCTCGACCAAAGGCTTCATACAGACAGAGGACCTCACAAGGTCACCCTAACGCCAATGTTTTGCAGGGAAATTATCATCAAACTCATGAATATGAGCGTGTTTCTTCTAACCGCTATGTTCACAAATCAAAGAATTTTTCTGCATATTCATTTGAGTACTATTCACCTCCTGCGAAACTATTTGCTAGGGCTCCAAAGCCAAAGTTCTCTGATGCTGCACTTAGACTCATTGCTTCTAAGCCACCCCTTAAGATGTGGGTGGTTAAGAAGAATTAAGTTCGCTTGCAGGATTGGGTCTCCATCCGAAAATCATTGACTTCTGAAGACAATGTTGGGGACCTAAAACATCTTGTGGGATGCAAGATAAAGTGCCAAAATGGTCTTACCATTTATTTCGTCCCTGGGTTTCTTGATGAGCATCCTATCTTACCATCCAAGAATCTTAATTTTGATAGTATGCTTGTTCGTCAAATGTTTGTGCTTCACAATACTCTTGGTGAAGCCTATCCCGCTAACTGCACTGTAGGGTACAACTCCGGAAACTACTGAATGGATTATGGACAGTGGAAGCACTAACCGCATTGAAAGAACATGCGGTGCCCCCATGTTTGGTTTTGGTAATTGATGACAATCTCTATGGACTAATGGTTGCCTTGAGTCATATTTGAAGGATTTGTCCATAGTCTTTTCTTGGAGTCCATTTGTTGTTTTCAAGAAGAGTTTGTGATGACCAAGATTGGTTATGTGAGTGTTGAGCTTATTGCAAGCATGTCTTGAAGAAGAAGAGTGTGTTATCGTTCAAGTTCACCTTCAAGTCATCATCCAAATGAAGAGAGTTGGAAAGGTTCAAGGTTGATCAAGACTAAGTACAGAGAGTGATTCAAGTTGATCAACAAACAAAGCGTAGAAGAAGTACCTAGAGGGATCAAGTCGTCCCATGGTATGGTAAGCATTGTCCATTACTCTTTGTGTACTAACCCATGGTTTACGTGTGAGTTCTATGTGGGGTTAGGTATGTTTCCATGGGCTTGTGTCAAGAGGAAGATATTATACAACCCATGGAGGATGACATCAAGCGGTGATCGTCATCAAGATTGCAGTGTGCAAGTTCAAGTGGGGCATCACGAAGAGATCAAGTGCTTGAAGCTTGCCGTCCATTATGCTGTCAATGGACTTGTGAAGATGTGCCGAAGAGTAGCTCACCCACAGTGGAGTATGGGGGAGCAATCAACTAGTCTTCACCGAGCCAATGCAATCAACAAAGATGGTCCAACTTGAGAAAGTCAAGATCGTCTTCATCCATCTCAAGTGGACTGTGTGCAAGGCAAAGGTTTTCCCTTGATAGGTTTTGTCGGGGATATACCCCGCGGTATGACCCGGCCGGACTTGGCGCTTCACCGTGACCCGCCGGAGGACTGGCGACTCACGGGTCTGGCGGCTCACTGCCAGACGACTCACGAGCCTGACGACCCACGGATGACCCCGAGGGTGGGTCAGATAGAAGACTAGGCCCAAGGCCCAGAAGGCCGGTTCACGTTTATGATGGGCCGGCTTAAGAAGAAAGGGATGACGAATATTTCCTTTACGAGGAAGCAAGACCCGGATTTGTAATTAACTTGTAAAGAGAAGATAGACTAGTCCTAGTCCTACTAGGACTCCACATGTAACCCGCCCCTCTAACTTATATAAGGAGGGGCAGGGCACCCCAAAGAGGGACGGGCAACAAGAAATAATCTCTAGGGCTAAACACCGAGAGCCGGAGCCGGCGACTCTCCGGTGATCATAATGAGACTTAGCCTCAAACAGCACGTAGGGTTGTTACCGGATGATGTTTCCCGGGGCCCGAAGCTGTATAAACCCTTGTCTTGTGCATTGATCCGCCCTGCGTCTCTCATCCCAATCAACCCCTCTCAAGCTACTACATAGATGCGCTGGCCTCATGACTAAGTCCTTACACCTAGGACATCTAACGTGTTAATTCCACGACAGTTGGCGCCCACCGTGGGGCTCACACATGGTGGTGTTGAGCTCTTGGAGGGATCTCCCCAGGGATCGAGGAGTTTGCAATTTTCCAGAAGAAGATTTTACAATCCATGAGATTGGAGTTGAAGAAGAAAGTCAGGGTTGCGTCATGAGAGCCGCCTCCGGGTCGTATCCTCCGCGAGCCATCTCCAAGTTATTTCCACTGCGAGCCGCCCCGACCGTCGCCCGAGAGCCGCCTCCGGGTCGTATCCTCCGCGAGCCATCTCCAAGTTATTTCCACTGCGAGCCGCCCCGACCGTCGCCCGAGAGCCGCCTCCGGGTCGTATCCTCCGCGAGCCATCTCCAAGTTATTTCCACTGCGAGCCGCCCCGACCGTCGCTGCGCCTCCGCCGTCTCACGTGTGCTACTCCGATCACAAGCCGTTGATCCACCAGCACCTGACTCCAAGCCGACCACGCCCGTGTGCCCGTGTAGCTGCTTCCGCCCTGGCCGGTGTCGACCCGCCGCTGCCTTGCCTTGTTGCGAGCCACCGTGACACACTGAACCACCGTGAGTCGCGAGCGGGCCTCCTCTGCTCGACCCTGTTCTGGGCCGCCTTTGCGACCTCGTCTCTGAATCGGAACCGTCCTTCGTCTCGGACTTGGAAAGTCCGCTCGTCTCCAAGTCAAAGCCGCCTCGTCAGTCCGCCTCATTGGGGGCTCCCGCCGAGTCGTCGCCCTCCACTTGCAGGGCCTGCCAAGAACCCCCTGTCAAGCTGCGACCCGCCTAGCCGGATTCGGCCCCGAACCGCTGAGCTCCCCTCGCCGTGGCTTTCAAAATTCGCCGGTGCGCCTCCGAGCCGTCTGTGCCGTCGCTCCGTGTGATTGTGGTTCGGCCCGCCTCAAGCCGGTTCCACTAAGCCGCCATTGAGGCCCACGCCCACGTTTTTGATCATCTACTGCCTCTGTTGTTGTGGCCGTGGGCACACCTCTAAGCCACTTCCGAAGCCGCCGTCGCGACGGGACTCTGCTACTACCATGGATGTGACCACGACCCGGAGAAGGATTGGATCGCACAGAGTCGGATTTTGCCATGACCGCGCTAGGCCGCTGTTGTCACCCTGCAATTTTGCTTGAGCCGCCGCCACGCACTGAGCGGTCACGGCTGAGACCCGCCGCGTCGTTTCCATCCTCTGCTAGGAGCTGCGCTGAGTCGCCCTTGGGCCTTGGCTGAGCGGCCTCACTTCCACCTCTCCGAGCCGCTTTTGCCGAGTCACTCGCCGCGCCTTGCCTCGCCGGTGTCCCTCCGCCGCGGACTCGCCGGGGCGCTGCTGAGCCGCCCACCTGCGGTCTCCAACCCGGTCTGGCCCGGCCAAGTGACCGGCTCCGCCAGGCTCACCGCGGGTTACTTCCGCCACAGCTGCTTCAGGGAGACGAGGTTGGAGGACAAGGAGCAAGTGGCTATTACCTTGCTATCGTTGCCCTGCACCCAGCTGTCATGGTTGATTCCTGGCCCTGGGCAGGAGTCCCAGTGGGCAAGTACAACTATCAAATTTCCAGCAGATCAATGACAGTCAAAGTTAGTCAAAGCAAGAAGCAAAGTACTACTGGATCAATCACGACAAGGCTGCTTTAATTACTTATTGGTGGACTACTATCCCACGTGGAGGCCAGCATTATGCATTATGTCTGTGCTCATCCGACAAATCACCAGGTGTCGCATAAGGTGCGTACCAATATCACTTTTGCACTAGCGTTTATTGAGCCGCTGAGGCCGCGTTGAGCCGTTCCTGCGGTGGTGAGCTACCCTATTGAGCTGCCCCCGCTGTGCTAAGCCGCCGGGGCTGCGCTGAGCCGCTTCTGCCGTGTTAAGCCGCTGGGGCTATATTGAGCCGCCCTTGCCGCTTTGAGCCGCCGGGGTTATATAATTCGCCGGTCTGCCCGAGCCGCCGGAACTATATTGAGCCACCTCTGTCTCGATAAACGTCGTCCAAACAAATCAGGTGATATCCATCCAAGTTTGTTTTATTAGCACATGTTGTTTTGTCAAAGAACAAGCTTATCTCTGCCTTGATCTGCAATATTGTTTATGCAGGGCAATTATTTATGACAAAAAGTGATATTATACTGCGGAGATGGAGGCACGCCAACATCTTTTGGCACAGGTGGTCTTCGTTATTCAACGGACCCCACACCAGCTTACAACACCGTAGCCGTCTCTTGCGACCGCCCCGGCTTACCACGCCGTGGCCGTTTCTTGCGAATGCGCCGGTTTACAACGAGGAGGACAATTTGCCCGTTTGCACTGGCTTACAACGCCACGGACGACTCGCCCGTCCGTCCTCGCGGCCGGTTCACGTGTCTGCGCCAGCTTACAACATCGTGGCCGACTCGCTGCCCGCGCCGGCTTACAAAAGTCACGGCCGACTCACCCGTCCACACTGGTTTACCACGTCGTGGCCGGTTCACCCGTGAGCGACTTCAACTTCACCTAGCGATCATCAATTTCATGGCGGATTATTTCCGGCCTAGCACATCAGGTGATATCCATCTAAAATATATTTTATTGGTACATATTATTTTGTCAAAGAGCAGTTTATCTTTGTCTTGGTCTGCAATATTGTTGATGCAGGACAATTGTTCACTACATCAAAACGACGTGGTTAACTCGCCCGACCGCGCCGGTTTACAACACCGCGGCCGGTTCATCTGTCTGAGCCGCTTCTGATGCTGAGGTCGTCTTTTCCGTCCGCCTCTCGCGGCCTGGTCTACATCAACACACCGAGCCGCACCTATCTGCATGAGCTGTGTATTGAGTATGAGCAGGTCACTACTTGGGAAGCCCGGTTTTCTTCCAACAAATTAGAGGCAAATTATCATATGTTATCAGCCGCCGTCTGCACCTGGATGGCTCAATGGACATGCGCACAAGTCACCATCACTACAGTTTGGTTAAACTTCAAACAACCAGTTGGAAGGAACCATTGGCCGAGTTGCTGACACGGCTCATACGGGAACATTTATAACCCGCCGCAGTCACCTCAACCTTCTGTGGATACACATTGTGTTATCAACACCAATGATATACAAGTTATGCCGGTTTATATCACGGTTAAAGATGGAGAATCTCAAGCCAACTCCTCGAGTCATCTTGAGACTCGAGGGCTACAGTGACATGACTCGGGAACCCCGGGTCGTTGGAGGGAATGATAACCCGGTTCCGGAGGCTGCTACCATATTGATGAAACTTTAAAGGCCGTCAGAAAATTGCCGGTTCAAATAAAGATTCCGGTTTAAAATCCGGTTCAAGAGATATCTTTCTCCCGCAAAGTTTTGAAGCTCTCAAGTCCGGTTCAAACGTCCGGCTCAAGGTAAATTTGTATCTTATAAAGCTTTGAAGCTCTTAATATCCGGTTTACAAATTTCCGGTTCAAAAAGAATTTATCTCTCGCAAAAGTTCGAGTTCTCAGGAAAAATTGAAGGGACCAAAAAGAGTCTGTTACAAAGCACAACCCAAACATAGGTACCCTGCTTTAATGACCATTGGGAGCTGATCGTATTTGAATTTAGCTTAACCCTTTAGGTGTGACCCTGATCGTATTTGAATCAGAGTCGTTAAATATTCTCATGATCACTAGGGGGCTTCCTGTTCAAACATAGGTCGTATTCGAACCAAAGAGAACATAGCTGTCGATACCCTTTTGATCGACACACTGCCGAGCTCATTGGGGAGTTTCTTGGTCATATTTGAACCATAGCTCAACCCCCTTTGGGAACCGATGTGGATCGTATTCGAATCAGCGTCGTTAAACAACTCTCAAGGTCATTTGGGGGCTTCCTGTTCAAACATAGGTCGTATTCGAACCAAAGAGAACATAGCTGTCGATACCCTTTTGATCGGCACACTGCCGAGCTCATTGGGGAGTTTCTTGGTCATATTTGAACCATAGCTCAACCCCCTTTGGGAACCGACGTGGATCGTATTCGAATCAGCGTCGTTAAACAACTCTCAAGGTCATTTGGGGGCTTCCTGTTCAAACATAGGTCGTATTCGAACCAAAGAGAACATAGCTGTCGGTACCCTCTTGATCGGCAACGCCAAAGCCACTGGGGGCTATATGATCGTATTCGAATCTTAGCTTAACCCCTTTGGGACGGTTTTCTGATCGTATTCGAATCAGAAGCCTAAAAAATTTTGAAGTCTCCTTTTGCAAACAATTTTTGGATTTTATTTGGAGCTCTTTTTCATATCTAAAGTGTATATGAGTGGTTGTTATTTAACCCGGCTTGATTTTCAATGGTAAATCGCCAGCTTATGACAATCATCATCTATGTGGAAGCATTGGCTTCTAAGGATTGGGTTATCACCCTTACTGCACAGGTCATGTAAACCGGCAGTACAAATTCAATATCACAGTGGTTATATGTGAGATATTATGATCCGCCCTGCGGTAAACCGCCAAGGGATCTTGTGATCTAATTATGTGCAGGATAAGACTACATTTGGGTGGTTACCCGCCCTGGTTTTTGACGTTAAGTCGCCAGGGCATATGTTGTTTAAACTTTGCAGGATTTACAGAGCTATGACTTACATGAATGATTAAATTCAAGCCCATCATCATAGATGGAAATTGGTGTCTCAAAAGGATTATCAATTCTTGATTTTCTCAAAGGCTATAAGCCGCCGGGTTGTACAAATTCCGGCTTACAATGGAGGCGTATTAAATCGCCATCGGCCAAGAGCCGTCGGGTATTTAAACTCCGGATTGACCTATCAGCAGATGAGGTATTCAAAGTCGCTTTGGCGCAATTACTATTATTTTATCAATGGATATGATTTATTCTACAATGGAAAGAATAGTCCCGAGTCGCTGCAGGCTTACGACCCGGCACTTGGGGGCTACATTATTCAAATTGATATTACATCAAATATGCAAGTCCCATGTCACTGCCAGCATGCACCATGGCACTTGGGGGCTAATGTAAAGACATTTTTTGCTCAACTTATTGAAGACCCGACTCATCACATTGTAATGAGCCGGCCCTTAGGGGCTACCAATTGCTCCTGGCAACAATTCAAGACAATTCTAGGATGACTCGGCTACACTACTATGACTATAGCCGACTCATGGGGGCTACACAACTGGATTTTATTTAAAGCCATGGTGATAAGTCCCGGCTTATTCATGCTGATTAAACCGGCCCTTGGGGGCTACAGGTAATATGGATATAAGGGAGAAATATCTTCAAATTCTCAGTTTTGAGTAAATCAGATTGACTTGATGTCTGCAAAAATCATAAACCGGCGTCGGCAACAATTATGACTTGGCATCATCTATTTATAACCCGGCAATTTTGGTACTCATAAACCGGCAAGTTTTATACCTTTAAGCCGGATGAATATAAGTTGAATATTTGAAGACCAATATTTTTGTCAAGTCAGAGCATTGAAAGCCGACTCAAGTGGATTATCTCTTACAATATTTCTCAACAAGAGACCAATGTCAGCAAATTGACTCTGAAGCTGGCCTGTTGACCCGGATTTTCAAAGGAAGTATCTGGATTTTTTGCATTGGCAAAATTTGAACATATCTGCTAAAGAGATTTGCTATGAGATTATGGATACATATCAAGAAGGAAGATGACAAGGACTTAAGGATGATCAAGTGCCGGCTTACAAAGAATATTTAACCCGGAACACAACCTGTCAAATTTGTTCTTGTGTTTGTATTGCAGATTAGTTTAACATGGATGAATCCAAATTAAACTGGGGGCTAATGTCGGGGATATACCCCGCGGTATGACCCGGCCGGACTTGGCGCTTCACCGTGACCCGCCGGAGGACTGGGGACTCACGGGTCTGGCGGCTCACTGCCAGACGACTCACGAGCCTGACGACCCACGGATGACCCTGACGGCGGGTCAGATAGAAGACTAGGCCCAAGGCCCAGAAGGCCGGTTCACGTTTATGATGGGCCAGCTTAAGAAGAAAGGGATGACGAATATTTCCTTTACGAGGAAGCAAGACCCGGATTTGTAATTAACATGTAAGAGAAGATAGACTAGTCCTAGTCCTACTAGGACTCCACATGTAACCCGCCCCTCTAACTTATATAAGGAGGGGCAGGGCACCCCAAAGAGGGACGGGCAACAAGAAATAATCTCTAGGGCTAAACACTGAGAGCCGGAGCCGGCGACTCTCTGGTGATCATAATGAGACTTAGCCTCAAACAGCACGTAGGGTTGTTACCGGATGATGTTTCCCGGGGCCCGAAGCTGTATAAACCCTTGTCTTGTGCATTGATCCGCCCTGCGTCTCTCATCCCAATCAACCCCTCTCAAGCTACTACATAGATGGGCTAGCCTCATGACTAAGTCCTTACACCTAGGACATCTGACGCGTTAATTCCACGACAGGTTTTCTATTTTACCGGTCTCATGGTAGTTGTGGGAGACCGGGTTATAGGATCGATTGTCGTTCTATCAAGGGCGGCTCTCGATGAGTAGCTTGATCGTATCATTCGTAGAGAGCTCAAACCATTGCATCCTTGCATCATCTTTATTGGTTCTTGTTTGGTTCTTCTCTTTGTGAGATTTGGAGCTTAGGGTCATCTTGATGACAAGCTCGAGTTCATCGAAAACGGAGTTCACTTGAATCTTCTATGATGTTTTCGATGTTGGAGGTTATGCCGGTTCTTCTCTATTGGAGGTTTTACTCTTCTATATCTTTGGCATACCTCCCCTGCATATATCTTTGTCGCTGTTGGATGCTACTCGTCGTCATCTATCCAACAAGCTTGAGTTTGCTCAATTCGGAGCTCATTTGCAGAAGTTGTGGCAGTTCTGGTTTTCCTTGGAGTATATTTGTTTTCATGGAAGTGGCACTTGGGAGGAGTCAGCGGCAGTACCGCCAGGCCTGAGCGGCAGTACCGCTGACAGCCTCAAGCAGTAGTACCGCTGTTCTCAGCGGTAGTACTGCTCGTGGCCATCAGCGGTAGTACTGCTCCTCTTCTGCGCTGGTACCGCCTCGATTCAAGTGTGTCACCTCTCGTGTCGGGTTGGGCGGTAATAGGAGCGGCAGTACCGCTCTCAAGCAGTAGTACCGCTCTACCTTTGCTACTAGTACCGCTTGAGGGCCTCCTCCTCCTTGCCCCTTCTTTCCAGCCTCTGTGCAAAGCTCCAGCGGTACTACCGCTGGGCCTAGCGGTAGTACCGCTCCTTCGAGCGGTAGTACCACTCTCTGCCGGCTGAGATGTGGGGTAACGGTTGGATTTTTCCCCACCTATAAAATGGGTCTTCTTCCCCATTGATCCTCATCCATTTAGCTCGTGTTCTTTCCCCGTTGTTGACCTTCTTCGAGCTTGCTATCTCTCAATCCCTCCATGGATTCTTGCTAGTTTTGGGGGGAAAAGAGAGAGGAGATCTAGATCTACGTTTCCACCAATCACTTTCTCCTCTAAGTGAGGGGAACCCCTTGGATCTAGATCTTGGAGTTCTTCGTGTTCTCTTCTTTGTTCTTCCTCTCATTTTCCTCCCTAGCATTAGTTGCTTTGGTGGGATTTGGGAGAGAAGGACTTGGGCACTCCGTTTGCCCTTGCCATTGCATTTGGTGCATAGGTTTGAGTTCTCCACGGTGATACGTGTAAGTTACAAGTTGAGAAGCTTATTACTCTTGGGTGCTTGGTACCCTTGAGCTTTGTTCCTCTTGGGTGCTTGGGCGCCCTAGATGGTTGGTGGTGTTCAGAGCTCAATCATTGTGGTGTAAAGCTCCGGGCAAACGCCGGGGTCTCCAATTAGGTTGTGGAGATAGCCCCGAGCAATTTGACGGGTTCCGGTGACCGCCCCCAAGGGTTGCCAAAGTGTACGGGTTCGATGACCGCCCCAAGGGTTGCCATTTGTACGGGTTCGGTGACCGCCCTCAAGGGTCCCTTAGTGGAATCACGACATCTTGCATTGTGTGGGGGCGTGAGGAGATTACGGTGGCCCTAGTGGCTTCTTGGGGAGCATTGTGCCTCCACACCGCTCCAAACGGAGATTAGCATCCGCAAGGGTGTGAACTTCGGGATACATCGTTGTCACCGCGTGCCTCAGTTATCTTTTACCCGAGCCCTTTACTTATGCACTTTACTTTGTGATAGCCATATTGTTTCTTGCCACATATCTTGCTACCACTTAGTTGCTTATCTTGCTTAGAATAAGTTGTTGGTGTACATATGTGAGCCTAGTTGTTGTAGGTTTTGTGCTTGACAAATTAACCGCTAGGTTTATTCCGCATTTGTTCAAGCCTAAACCGTAATTATTTTAAAGCGCCTTTTCACCCCCTCTAGGTGACATCCTCGATCTTTCACACATGATTGGTGTTCGAAGTCTTCTCATGGATTCAACCCTACGACCGTCTACTAAAAGCCACATCACATTCGCTGACACTGGTAAAAGCGAGGTATTGGGCCTAGGTAGAGTTGTTATCTCAAAGGATCAACACATGGATAAAGTGATGCTTGGTGAATCCCTTGGATACAACTTAATGTCTGTCTCAATGCTTTGTGATCTAAACATGATTGTGATATTTGGAAAATATCGTTGCCTTATGATTATGGATTCTGACAAATCTCTAGTCTTTGAAGGTTATTGAAGAGGTGATCTGTATATAGTAGATTTCTCCGGAGGACGACAGCTTGCCGTATGTGTTCTAGCAAAAGCTTCAGAGTGTTGGCTTTGGCATCGAAGGCTAGGACATGCGGGCATGAGAAACTTACACACTCTCGTGAAGAAGAAGCATATCATTGGCATTGAGGGTGTCAAGTTCAAGAAGGATCATCTATGTGGTGCTTGTGAAGCCGGGAAGATGACTAGGGCAAAACATCCCTCGAAGACAATCATGACGACTTCGCGTCCCTTCGAGCTGTTACACATGGACTTATTTGGCCCTACTCCCTACTCTACCCTTACTACCACTGCACATCTTTATGGCTTTGTTATTGTTGATGATTATTCGAGATATACCTGGGTGCACATAATTCTCTATAAGACTGAAGTGCAGGATGTCTTCAGACGATTTGCCAATCACGCCATGACTAACTATGGCATCAATATCAAGCACATCGGGAGTGACAATGGCACGAAATTCAAGAACATTGGTCTCGACACTTATCTTGATACACCGAGCATCACTCATGAGATCTCTGCTCCATACACACCTCAGCAGAATGGCGTCGTGGAGCGCAAGAACAGGACCCTTATTGAGATGGCTCGTATTGTAGCGACCCGACCTCAAACGGTCAAGTCTCTGTGCTCCAGTGTCATCCCTGGATCGGTAATGCTGACACACACAGTACTCGAACGATTTATAACAGAGTAGCAATCACACACTTATTACATCGAATGTCTCAAAAGAGAACTTATTACAATAAATATCGCTTAAGGCCATCTAACACGATAACATCGGAAGACTTGGAAGATAAAGTGAGTCCATCAACTCCAACGGCATAGCTGAGTGCATGACAACGACCTATCGCACATTTACTCGTTGTTTGAAAAGTCTGCAACATAATACGTTGCAGCTCGAAAACGGGTCAGCACATGGAATATGCTGGCAATATAACACAGTAGAGCAATGAACAGATAAATGCTATCACTACATGCATATATGGCTGGTGGAGGCTCTATGGTTATATGATTTTGCGAAAAGCCAATTTTTTCCTACAACAAAGGAATAAATTTTATTTAACTATCATGGTAGTTGAAACATCATTGAGAAGGTTCCTCCAACTCAATCCCCATTAAAGTAATTATCAACCCATCAAATTAAATTAGAGTGATGAGATACAATAGGATAATCCAAGTACTAGATACTCAAGATGTCCATAACCGGGGACACGGCTAACCATGATTAGATTGTACACTCTGCAGAGGTTTGCACACTTTTCCCCACAAGACTCGATCGCCTCCGTTGGTTTTCTCGCACTACATGGTGTTTGAGAAACGGATGACCGAGACACAGTCTTTCAGAAGCATTAAATCTTTACTCTGGATGGACAGTTACACCTACTTTCCCTCTACATCTGCTAGCCCACCACTGAAAGAGGTCACACAACAAACTCAACTATGCCAGAGCCCATAATGGCTTGTGGCTGCACACGGAAGTTTCTAGCATGAAATATCTCACGATCCCTTTGAGCCTGGGTGGCGGACCGTAGGATGATCACACGGGTACTCCGGGATATCCTAGGACAACACTGGATTCTCCAGGTGCCCAAACAAGCAATCCACCCAGATGTGTATTAAAGTTGCCACCTTAAGTTGAACCATTAATTAACAACTCACATCTGTCATGGATACACTCAAACCCAAACCACGTCTACGAGCATAGCATGGCAACAAGCATAACGTAGAAGTAACTCCCAGGGTTTGATAATAAACAGGGCAATAGGTTCTACCTCATCAACTACTTCCCAAACCCACAAGTTAAGAGATCCTACTCATGCAATGTTTGAGGATTGTATCTAATGCATAAAAACTGGGTAACAAAGGGGTATGATCAATGTGTTACTTGCCTTGCTGACGATCTGCAAAACCTAGTGACTCATAGTAGCACGCTTCGCACTCCGGGAATTCTATCGCAAACAAACAATAACATACATAAGTAATCAAGCAAAGATGCACGGGTAAAACTCAACTAAGAAGATCTAACCAGAAAGTTCAACTTAAGAACTCCGGTTTGCAGAAAGAATCAAATCAAACGGAGCAACGAAACTCAAACTGCGAAAAAAACAAGATCCGATTACTAATCTGTACTAAAGTCAAATTTTACAGTACCAAAGTCTTGTTCAACTTGGTTAAACAGAAAGAGGGCTTCGAGACGAAGATCTAGGCGCTTGAATCGCCTGATTCCGATAAACGAGCGAAAAGATAAACTAAAACAAAAATCGAATCAGAAATCGCGATCGAAAATAATCGCGAATAACCCGAGAAAAAGAAAAACTGACGAACAGGCTAACGAACGAACGTTCGCTGTCTGTAACTAACGGACGAAAACCGTTCGTTAAAATGAACATACGGACAAACGTCCGCTATTTAACTAAACCAAAAAAAACCGAAACAAAAACCGATCTATTAAAAAAACGAAACTAGGGTTTTTCAAAATAAAATCAAACGGTTTAAAAAAAACCGGCGGCTACCTTGAAAACTGGCGAGTCGACAGGCGGCGGCGGCGCTTAGGGTTTGGGGAGGCGTGGGTGGTGGGGTGGGCTGCGGGGGCTGGCGGCCTCGGCTTAAAAAGGCCGGCCAGGCGGAGTCCCGGTCGGGTACGACTCGGAATCGGTTTCCCTATTTTTTTATAAAAATATTTCGACGTGCAGAAAAAGAAAGAAAAGAAATACTAAACGGACTCCAAAAATCCCAAAATAAAATTTCCCCGTCCTCGAAAAATATGTCGGACAAGGTGAACATTTATTGGGGCCTAAAATGCAATTTTGGAAAACGCGTATTTTTCCTAATTCAAATAAAAGAGCAATAAAATCCGAATAAAATGAAATATTTGATTTTAATATATTTCCTCCAATATTTCCTTTAATTTGGAGAAGTCATATTATCTCCTCTCATATATTTTAATATGAAATATTTTCGGAGAGAAAATAAATTAAAACCAAAGTGATCCTTGTTTCAATATTTGATAAAAGTCAAATATGAAAAACGTGAAATCCCCAACTCTCTCCGAGGGTCCTTGAGTTGCTTAGAATTTCGAGGATCGCAAAACGAAATGCAATAAAATATGATATGCATGAATGACCTATGTATAACATTCCAAATTGAAAATTTGGGATGTTACAAACCTACCCCCTTAAGACGAATCTCGACCTCGAGATTCGGGTTGGCTAGAAAATAGGTGAGGGTGATCCTTCCGTAGATCTTCCTATCGTTCCCAGGTGGCTTCATCCTCGGTATGGTGGCTCCACTGAACTTTGCAAAAATTGATAACCTTGCTGCGAGCAACCCGGCTGGCAAACTCTAGAATCTTGACAGGTTTCTCCTCATATGTCAAATCACTGTCCAACTGAATTGCTTCCAGGGGCACTGTATCTCTCAGAGGAATATCGGCCATCTCTGCATGGCACTTCTTCAACTGGGAAACGTGAAACACATCATGTACTCCCGACAGTCCTTCGGGTAACTCCAACTTGTAGGCAACTTCTCCCATGCATTCCAAAACACGGTACGGTCCCACAAATCTCGGGGCTAACTTTCCCTTAACTCCAAAACGTTTAACTCCTCAAAGGGGTGACACTCGCATATACGCTCTGTCTCAGATTTCATAGACTACTTCCTTGCATTTCGAATCTGCATAACTCTTCTGTCGGGGCTGAGCTACCTTCAGTCTATCCCGAATCAGCTTAACCTTCTCTTCAGATTCCTTAATCAAATCTGGTCCAAACAACTGGCGGTCTCCAACTTCATCCCACATCAACGGTGTTCGACATCTTCTTCCATACAAGGCTTCGAAAGGTGCCATCTTCAAACTGGCCTGGTAGCTGTTGTTGTATGAGAACTCAGCGTAAGGTAAATTGTCATCCCAACTAGATCCGTAATCTAGCGCACAAGTTCTCAACATGTCCTCTAGAATCTGATTGACTCTCTCAGTCTGTCCATCTGTCTGCGGGTGAAAAGCTGTACTGAACTCTAGCCTGGTTCCCAAGGTCTGGTGCAGTTGGTGCCAAAACTTTGAAGTAAACTATGTTCCTCTATCTGATACGATGGTCCTTGGAACTCCGTGCAGACATACGATCCTGGTCATGTATATTTTGGCCAACTTCGCACTTGTATAGGTGGTTTTCACTGGGATAAAGTGGGCTACTTTGGTCAAGCGATCCACTACTAGCCAGATAGAATCATATCCCGATCGGGTCCTGGGCAATCCGGTGATGAAATCCATGCCAAGTTTATCCCACTTCCATTCGGGTATCGGCATAGGCTGCAGTAATCCTGCTGGCTTCTGATGTTCTGCCTTCACTCTCTGACATACATCACATACAGCTACATACTCGGCAATATCCTTCTTCATACCAGTCCACCAGAAATGCTCCTTCAAATCCAAATACATCTTGGTGTTTCTGGGGTGTATCGAGTATGGCGAGTCATGAGCTTCCTGTAGTATCAACTTCCTGATCTCTACATTATTGGGCACATATATACGGTCCTCAAACCATAAGGTGTCATGCTCATCCTCACGAAAACCTTTGGCTTTCCCTTCACTCATCTTCTCCTTTATCTCGGCAATCTCCTTGTCATCCTTCTGAGCTTCTCGAATCTTTCCCAACAATGTAGACTGAACTTCCATTGCTGCAACAAAACCTCTAGGAACAATCTCCAAACGAAGCTCCCTGAGATCCTCGGCTAACTCCTTTGGCATCCCTCCGCTTACGAGGGTGTTAACATAACTCTTACGGCTCAAAGCGTCTGCTACGACATTGGACTTTCCTGCATGATAATGCAGCTTCATATCACAATCCTTTATGAGCTCTAACCATCTCCTCTGCCTGAGGTTCAACTCCTTCTGAGTAAAGATGTACTTCAAACTCTTGTGATCCGTGTACACATCGCAACGGTTTCCAATGAGAAAATGTCTCCAGGTCTTGAGCGCATGCACCACAGCAGCTAACTCCAAATCATGCGTGGCATAATTCAACTCGTGCGGTTTCACTTGTCGTGAAGCATACGAAACAAATCTCCCGTCTTGCATAAGTACTCCTCCAAGTCCTAAGCGAGAGGCGTCGCAATACACTTGGAAATCCTTGCGCATATATGGCAGAATCAGCACTGGGGCTGTAGTCAAACGCTTCTTCAACTCCTGGAAACTTGCTTCACATTCATCAGTCCAATGGAACTTAGTGTCCTTCTTCAACAATGCCGTCATAGGCTTCGCAATCTTGGAAAAATTCTCAATGAATCTCCGATAGTATCCCGCGAGTCCAAGAAAACTGCAGATCTCTCCGACTGAAGTGGGTGCCAACCACTCAGTGACTGACTGAACCTTGGTGGGATCCACTGCTATACCTTCTCCTGATATAACATGTCCAAGAAATCCAACTTCCTTCAACCAAAACTCACATTTGCTGAACTTGGCATACAACTGATGTTCCCTGAGCTTCTCGAGAACTAAACGCAAATGCTCCTTGTGTTCCTCTTCATTCTTCGAGTATACCAAAATATCATCAATGAAAACCACAACAAACTTATCCAAGAACTCCATGAACACCTTGTTTATCATACTCATGAAATAGGCAGGGGCGTTAGTTAGTCCAAAGGACATAATCGTATACTCGTATAACCCATACCTTGTGGTGAAAGTTGTCTTAGGTATATCCTTCTCCCTAATCTTCAGCTGGTGATATCCTGATCGCAGATCGATCTTCGAAAACACCTTTGCTCCTTCCAGCTGGTCAAACAAATCATTGATCATCGGCAGTGGGTACTTGTTCTTGATCGTCACTTCATTCAATCCACGATAATCAACAACCATCCTTAAGGATCCATCCTTCTTCTCAACCAAGAGCACCGGGGCTCCCCATGGTGATGAACTCCTTCGAATGTAATGAAGGAAATATGCCCTAGAGGCAATAATAAAGTTATTATTTATTTCCTTATATCATGATAAATGTTTATTATTCATGCTAGAATTGTATTAACCGGAAACATGATACATGTGTGAATACATAGACAAACAGAGTGTCACTAGTATGCCTCTACTTGACTAGCTTGTTGATCAAAGATGGTTATGTTTCCTAGCCATAGACATGAGTTGTCATTTGATTAACGGGATCACATCATTAGGAGAATGATGTGATTGACTTGACCCATTCCGTTAGCTTAGCACTCGATCGTTTAGTATGTTGCTATTGCTTTCTTCATGACTTATACATGTTCCTATGACTATGAGATGATGCAACTCCCGTTTACCGGAGGAACACTTTGTGTGCTACCAAACGTCACAACGTAACTGGGTGATTATAAAGGTGCTCTACAGGTGTCTCCGAAGGTACTTGTTGGGTGGCGTATTTCGAGATTAGGATTTGTCACTCCGATTGTCGGAGAGGTATCTCTGGGCCCTCTCGGTAATGCACATCACTTAAGCCTTGCAAGCATTGCAACTAATGAGTTTGTTGCGAGATGATGTATTACGGAACGAGTAAAGAGACTTGCCGGTAACGAGATTGAACTAGGTATTAAGATACCGACGATCGAATCTCGGGCAAGTAACATACCGAAGACAAAGGGAACAACGTATGTTGTTATGCGGTTTGACCGATAAAGATCTTCGTAGAATATGTGGGAGCCAATATGGGCATCCAGGTCCCGCTATTGGTTATTGACCGGAGACGTGTCTCGGTCATGTCTACATAGTTCTCGAACCCGTAGGGTCCGCACGCTTAACGTTACGATGACAGTTTTATTATGAGTTTATGAGTTTTGATGTACCGAAGGAGTTCGGAGTCCCGGATGGGATCGGGGACATGACGAGGAGTCTCGAAATGGTCGAGACGTAAAGATTGATATATTGGACGACTATATTCGGACATCGGAAAGGTTCCGAGTGATTCGGGTATTTTTCAGAGTACCGGAGAGTTACGGGAATTCGTATTGGGCCTTAATGGGCCATACGGGAAAGGAGAGAAAGGCTCCAAAGGGTGGCCGCTCCCCTCCCCATGGACTAGTCCGAATTGGACTAGGGAGGGGGGCGCCCCCTTCCTTCCTTCTCCTTCTCCCTTCCCTTCTCCTACTCCAACAAGGAAAGGAGGAGTCCTACTCCCACCGGGAGTAGGACTCCCCCCTTGGCGCGCCCTCCTCCTAGGCCGGCCGCCTCCCCCCTTGCTCCTTTATATATGGGGGCAGGGGGCACCCCATAGACACAACAATTGATCTATTGATCTCTTAGCCGTGTGCGGTGTCCCCCTCCACCATATTACACCTCGATAATATCGTAGCGGTGCTTAGGCGAAGCCCTGCATCGGTAGAACATCATCATCGTCACCACGCCGTCGTGCTGACGAAACTCTCCCTCAACACTCGGCTGGATTGGAGTTCGAGGGACGTCATCGAGCTGAACGTGTGCTGAACTCGGAGGTGCCGTGCGTTCGGTACTTGATCGGTCGGATCGTGAAGACGTACGACTACATCAACCGCGTTGTGTTAACGCTTCCGCTTTCGGTCTACGAGGGTACGTGGACAACACTCTCCCCTCTCGTTGCTATGCATCACCATGATCTTGCGTGTGCGTAGAATTTTTTTGAAATTACTACGTTCCCCAACAGTGGCATCCGAGCCTGGTTTTATGCGTAGATGTCATATGCACGAGTAGAACACAAGTGAGTTGTGGGCGAGATAAGTCATACTGCTTACCAGCATGTCATACTTTGGTTCGGCGGTATTGTTGGATGAAGCGGCCCGGACCGACATTACGCGTACGCTTACGCTTACGCGAGACTGGTTCTTCCGACGTGCTTTGCACAGAGGTGGCTGGCGGGTGTCAGTTTCTCCAACTTTAGTTGAACCGAGTGTGGCTACTCCTGGTCCTTGCAAAGGTTAAAACAGCACCAACTTGACAAACTATCGTTTTGTTTTTGATGCGTAGGTAAGAACGGTTCTTGCTAAGCCCGTAGCAGCCACGTAAAACTTGCAACAACAAAGTAGAGGACGTCTAACTTGTTTTTGCAGGGCATGTTGTGATGTGATATGGTCAAAGCATGATGCTAAATTTATTGTATGAGATGATCATGTTTTGTAACCAAGTTATCGGCAACTGGCAGGAGCCATATGGTTGTCGCTTTATTGTATGCAATGCAATCGCCCTGTAATGCTATACTTTATCACTAAGCGGTAGCGATAGTCATAGAAGCATAAGATTGGCGAGACGACAATGATGCTACGTGGAGATCAAGGTGTCGCGCCGGTGACGATGGTGATCATGACGGTGCTTCGGAGATGGAGATCACAAGCACAAGATGATGATGGCCATATCATATCACTTATATTGATTGCATGTGATGTTTATCTTTTTATGCATCTTATCTTGCTTTGATTGACGGTAGCATTATAAGATGATCCCTCACTAAATTATCAAAGTATAAGTGTTCTCCCTGAGTATGCACCGTTGCGAAAGTTCTTCGTGCTGACACACCACGTGATGATCGGGTGTGATAGGCTCTACGTTCAAATACAACGGGTGCAAAACAGTTGCACACGCGGAATACTCAGGTTAAACTTGACGAGCCTAGCATATAACAGATATGGCCTCGGAACACGGAGACCGAAAGGTCGAGCGTGAATCATATAGTAGATATGATCAACATAGTGATGTTCACCATTGAAACTACTCCATCTCACGTGATGATCGGACATGGTTTAGTTGATATGGATCACGCGATCACTTAGAGGATTAGAGGGATGTCTATCTAAGTGGGAGTTCTTAAGTAATATGATTAATTGAACTTGAATTTATCATGAACTTAGTCCTGATAGTATTTTGCAAATTATGTTGTAGATCAATAGCTCGCGTTGTTGCTTCCCTATGTTTATTTTGATATGTTCCTAGAGAAAAATTATGTTGAAAGATGTTAGTAGCAAAGATGTGGATTGGATCCGTGATCTGAGGATTATCCTCATTGCTGCACAGAAGAATTATGTCCTTGAAGCACTGCTAGGTGACAGACGTATTGCAGGAGCAGATGCAGACGTTATGAACGTTTGGCTAGCTCAATATGATGACTACTTGATAGTTTAGTGCACCATGCTTAACGGCTTAGAATCCGGACTTCAAAGACGTTTTGAACGTCATGGGCCATGTGAGATGTTCCAGGAGTTGAAGTTAATATTTCAAGCAAATACCCGAGTTGAGAGATATGAAGTCCCCAACAAGTTCTATAGCTAAAAGATGGAGGAGAATAGCTCAAGCAGTGAGCATATGCTCAGATTGTCTGGGTACTACAATCGCTTGAATCAAGTGGGAGTTAATCTTCCAGATAAAATAGTGATTGACAGAATTCTCTAGTCACCATCACCAAGTTAGTAGAACTTCGTGATGAACTATAGTATGCAAGGGATGACGTAGGTAATTCCCGAGCTCTTCGTGATGCTGAAATCGACGAAGGTAGAAATCAAGAAAAACATCAAGTGTTGATGGTTGACGAGACCACTAGTTTCAAGAAAAGGGCAAAGGGAAGAAGGGGAACTTCAAGAAGAACGGCAAGCAAGTTGCTGCTCAAGTGAAGAAGCCTAAGTCTGGTCCTAAGCCTGAGACTAAGTGCTTCTACTGCAAAGGGACTGGTCACTGGAAGGGGAACTACCCCAAGTATTTGGTGGATAAGAAGGATGGCAAAGTGAACAAAGGTATATTGGATATACATGTTATTGATGTGTACTTTACTAGTGTTTATAGCAACCCCTCGGTATTTGATACTGGCTCAGTTGCTAAAGGGTAGTAACTCGAAACGGGAGTTGCATAATGAACAGAAACTAGTTAAGGATGAAGTGACGATGTGTATTGGAAGTGGTTCCAAGATTGATATGATCATCATCGAACACTCCCTATACTTTCGGGATTAGTGTTGAACCTAAATAAGTGTTATTTGGTGTTTGCGTTGAGCATGAATATGATCATGTTTATTGCAATACGGTTATTCATTTAAGTTAGAGAATAATTGTTGTTCTGTTTACATGAATAAAACCTTATATGGTTACACACCCAATGAAAATGGTTCGTTGGATCTCGATCATAGTGATACACATATTCATAATATTGAAGCCAAAAGATGCAAAGTTAATAATGATAGTGCAACTTATTTGTGGCACTGCCGTTTAGGTCATATTGGTGTAAAGCGCATGAAGAAACTCCATGCTGTTGGGCTTTTGGAATCACTTGATGCTTGCGAACCATGCCTCATGGGCAAGATGACTAAAACGCCATTCTCCGGAACTATGGAGAGAGCAACAGATATGTTAGAAATCATACATACAGATGTATGTGGTCCGATGAATATTGAGGCTCGTAGCAGGTATCATTAATTTTTGACCTTCACAGATGATTTGAGCAGATATGGGTATATCTACTTAATGAAACAGAAGTCTGAAACATTTGAAAAGTTCATATAATTTCAGAGTGAAGTGGAAAATCATCGTAACAAGAAAATAAAGTTTCTACGATCTGATCGTGGAGAAGAGTATTTGAGTTACGAGTTTGGCCTTCAGTAAAAACAATGTGAAATAGTTTCACTACTCACGCCACCTGGAACACCACAGTGTAATGGTGTGTCCGAACATCGTAACCGTACTTTATTAGATATGGTGCAATATATGATGTCTCTTACCGATCTACCACTATCGTTTTGGGGTTATGCATTAGAGACAGCTGCATTGACGTTAAATAGGGTACCATCTAAATCCGTTGAGACGACATCTTATGAACTGTGGTTTGGCAAGAAACCAAAGTTGTCGTTTCTTAAAGTTTGGGGTTGCGATGCTTTTGTGAAAAAAGTTTCATCCTGATAAGCTCAAACCCAAATCGGAGAAATGTGTCTTCATAGGATACCCAAAGGAGACAGTTGGGTACACCTTCTATCACAGATCCAAAGGCAAGACATTCGTTGCTAAGAAATGGATCCTTTCTAGAGAAGGAGTTTCTCTCGAAAGAAGTGAGTGGGAGGAAAGTAGAACTTGATGAGGTAATTGTACCTGCTCCCTTATTGGAAAGTAGTTCATCGCAGAAACCAGTTTCTGTGACGCCTATACCAATTAGTGAGGAAGTTAATGATGATGATCATGGAACTTCAGATCAAGTTATTACTGAACCTCGTAGGTCAACCAGAGTAAGATCCGCACCAGAGTGGTACGGTAATCCTGTTCTGGAGGTTATGTTACTAGACCATGACGAACCTACGAACTATGAAGAAGCGATGGTGAGCCCAGATTCCGCAAAATGGCTTGGGGCCATGAAATCTGAGATGAGATCCATGTTTGAGAACAAAGTATGGACTTTGATTGACTTGCCCAATGATCGGCAAGCCATTGAGATTAAATGGATCTTCAAGAGGAAGACGGACGCTGATAGTAGTGTTACTATCTACAAAGCTAGAATTGTCGCAAAAGGTTTTCGACAAGTTTAAGGTGTTGACTACGATGAGAGTTTCTCACTCGTATCTATGCTTAAGTCTGTCCGAATCATGTTAGCAATTGCCGCATTTCATGAAATCTGGCAAATGGATAAACAAAACTGCATTCCTTAATGGATTTATTAAAGAAGAGTTGTATATGATGCAACCATAAGGTTTTGTCAATCCTAAAGGTGCTAACAAAATATGCAAGCTCCAGCGATCCATCTATGGACTGGTGCAAGCATCTCGGAGTTGGAATATACGCTTTGATCAAAGGATATAGTTTTATACGGACTTGTGGTGAAGCCTGTATTTACAAGAAAGTGAGTGGGAGCACTACAACATTTCTGATAAGTATATGTGAATGACATATTGTTGATCGGAAATAATGTAGAATTATTCCGCAAAGCATAAAGGAGTGTTTGAAAGGAGTTTTTCAAAGAAAGACCTCGGTGAAGCTGCTTACATATTGAGCATCAAGATCTATAGAGATAGATCAAGACGCTTGATAAGTTTTTTCAATGAGTACATACCTTAACAAGATTTTGAAGTGGTTCAAAATGGAACAGTCAAAGAAAGAGTTTTTTGCCTGTGTTACAAGGTGTGAAATTGAGTAAGACTCAAAGCCTGACCACGGCAGAAGATAGAAAGAGAACGAAAGTCATTCCCTATGCCTCAGCCATAGGTTCTATAAAGTATGCCATGCTGTGTACCAGATCTATTGTATACCCTACACTGATTTTGGCAAGGGAGTACAATAGTGATCTAGGAGTAGATCATTGGACAGCGGTCAAAATTATCCTTAATGGAATAAGGATATGTTTCTCGATTATGGAGGTGACAAAAAGGTTCATCGTAAAGGGTTACGTCGATGCAAGTTTTGACACTGATCCAGATGACTCTAAGTCTCAATCTGGATACATATTAAAAGTGGGAGCAATTAGCTAGAGTAGCTCCGTGCAGAGCATTGTTGACATAGAAATTTGCAAAATACATACGGATCTGAATGTGACAGACCCGTTGACTAAAATTATCTCACAAACAAAACATGATCACACCTTAGTACTCTTTGGGTGTTAATCACATAAGCGATGTGAACTAGATTACTGACTCTAGTAAACCTTTTGGGTGTTGGTCACATGACGATGTGAACTATGTGTGTTAATCACATGGTGATGTGAACTATTGATGTTAAATCACATGGCGATGTGAACTAGATTATTGACTCTAGTGCAAGTGGGAGACTGAAGGAAATATGCCCTAGAGGCAATAATAAAGTTATTATTTATTTTCTTATATCATGATAAATGTTTATTATTCATGCTAGAATTGTATTAACCGGAAACATGATACATGTGTGAATACATAGACAAACAGAGTGTCACTAGTATGCCTCTACTTGACTAGCTCGTTGATCAAAGATGGTTATGTTTCCTAGCCATAGACATGAGTTGTCATTTGATTAACGGGATCACATCATTTGGAGAATGATGTGATTGACTTGACCCATTCCGTTAGCTTAGCACTCGATCGTTTAGTATGTTGCTATTGCTTTCTTCATGACTTATACATGTTCCTATGACTATGAGATGATGCAACTCCCGTTTACCGGAGGAACACTTTGTGTGCTACCAAACGTCACAACGTAACTGGGTGATTATAAAGGTGCTCTACAGGTGTCTCCGAAGGTACTTGTTGGGTGGCGTATTTCGAGATTAGGATTTGTCACTCCGATTGTCGGAGAGGTATCTATGGGCCCTCTCGGTAATGCACATCACTTAAGCCTTGCAAGCATTGCAACTAATGAGTTTGTTGCGAGATGATGTATTACGGAACGAGTAAAGATACTTGCCGGTAACGAGATTGAACTAGGTATTAAGATACCGACGATCGAATCTCGGGCAAGTAACATACCGAAGACAAAGGGAACAACGTATGTTGTTATGCGGTTTGACCGATAAAGATCTTCGTAGAATATGTGGGAGCCAATATGGGCATCCAGGTCCCGCTATTGGTTATTGACCGGAGACGTGTCTCGGTCATGTCTACATAGTTCTCGAACCCGTAGGGTCCGCACGCTTAACGTTACGATGGCGGTTTTATTATGAGTTTATGAGTTTTGATGTACCGAAGGAGTTCGGAGTCCCGGATGAGATCGGGGACATGACGAGGAGTCTCGAAATGGTCGAGACGTAAAGATCGATATATTGGACGACTATATTCGGACATCGGAAAGGTTCCGAGTGAATTCGGGTATTTTTCGGAGTACCAGAGAGTTACGGGAATTCGTATTAGGCCTTAATGGGCCATACGGGAAAGGAGAAAAAGGCCCCAAAGGGTGGCCGCACCCCTCCCCATGGACTAGTCCGAATTGGACTAGGGAGGGGGGGCGCCCCCTTCCTTCCTTCTCCTTCTCCCTTTCCTTCTCCTACTCCAACAAGGAAAGGAGGAGTCCTACTCCCGGTGGGAGTAGGACTCCCCCCTTGGCGCGCCCTCCTCCTAGGCCGGCCGCCTCCCCCTTGCTCCTTTATATACGGGGGCAGGGGGGCACCCCATAGACACAACAATTGATCTATTGATCTCTTAGCCGTGTGCGGTGCCCCCCTCCACCATATTACACCTCGATAATATCGTAGCGGTGCTTAGGCGAAGCCCTGCGTCGGTAGAACATCATCATCGTCACCACGCCGTCGTGCTGACGAAGCTCTCCCTCAACACTCGGCTGGATTGGAGTTCGAGGGACGTCATCGAGCTGAATGTGTGCTGAACTCGGAGGTGCCGTGCGTTCGGTACTTGATCGGTCGGATCGTGAAGACGTACGACTACATCAACCGCGTTGTGTTAACGCTTCCGCTTTCGTTCTACGAGGGTACGTGGACAACACTCTCCCCTCTCGTTGCTATGCATCACCATGATCTTGCGTGTGTGTAGATTTTTTTTGAAATTACTACGTTACCCAACATGTAACCTTTCTCCAATAACTCCTTAATCTGTTTCTTAATCTCCTCCAGATCGTTTGCGGGCATCCGGTATGGTCTCTTTGATATAGGCCCTGTGCCTGGCAACAGCCCTATCAAAAACTCGATATCTCGATCTGGTGGCATGCCTGGTAACTCTTCCGGAAATACAACCAGGTAATCCTTCACTACCGGCATTTCCTCCTGAACCACTCCCGTGAGAGAATTTACCTGGGTACTCCTCGGCGCATGCCTGGATACATACTTGATCCTCTTTCCCTCCGGGGTGGTGAGTAAAATTGACTTACTCGCGCAATCAATGTTTCCTCCCTACATCGATATACAATCCATTCCTAGTATCACATCCAAACCTTGTGACTCCAAAATTACCATATCTGAGGGGAAAACATGGCTTCCAATGGTCAATGGCATCTGAAAACATCCTTGACTTGCCATATATTCTGCTCCTGGCGAACTTACTAAAATGGGTGTCCTAAGTACCTTAGTGGGCAACTTACACTTATCCACGAATCCCCATGATATGTATGAATGCGATGCACCAGTATCAAAAAGAACAATTGCAGTAAAAGACTTAACAAAAAACCTACCAATAACTGCATCAGGCTGCTCCTCAACTTCCTCCACGTTCACGTGGTTCACTTGTCCCCTATTGAAAGGGTTGGGCTTCTTCCCAGCGCTTCCATTGCCATTGCTGTTCTTTGATTCAGGGCACTCAGTGGCATAGTGTCCAGTCTTCCCGCACTTGAAACATGTAATGTGACTTAGGTCCTTCTTGGCGGGTGTAGCTGGGTTAGAGCGGTTCTGATTGCTGCCTGCTCCATTCCCGTTTCCATTCTTGGAACCATTGTGGTTGTGAGAACTCCCTCCATTGTATGGTTATTGTTGAGGATGTAGACCTTGGAGTCACCTGCCAGGAGGGCCGGGTTACTCTAAGGGTCATTGCCAGAAGCCCGGAGCTAAGTGTCAAGATAATGGGCCAGAGATGGGCTGAGACCCGGATATGGCTTAAAGCCCGTAGTTACAATCATTATTATAGTAGGCTTGTAGTGTAAGGCAAGTCTTGTTCAGAGTCCGAGCCGGACGCTATTATGAGCCGGCCGGGACTCTAAGGGCTGCTGGGCGTCAGCGTCCTTATATAAAGGGACGACCCAGCAGCGGTTTAAGGGCGACAACAATCTGATCAAAAGCCGGGCATAGCTGTTTAGCTCCCTGGCGATCGTAACCCTAATCAATAACACCTCAAACTGGACGTAGGCTTTTACCTTCACCGTAAGGGGCCGAACCAGTATAAATCCTCGTGTTCCTTGTCCCACATAACCCCTTCAAGCTTCCTAGTTGCGATGGCTCCACGACTAAGTCCTAGCTCGAGGACATCTGCCGTGACAATTCCACGACAGTTGGCGCCCACCTTGGGGCCGGCGCACGGTGGATTTGAGTTCTTGAAGGGCAGCTTCGAAGGGCTCAAGGGATACGCTGTGGGCCGGATGACCAAGGGTCGTGCACGCTGAGCCGTTTCGACGAGATCGGCGTGGAGATCCGGCTCGGGGCCTGGCTCACCAATCTTACCGATGAAAACATGAATTCCACCGAAGGGGACCCGGGCCCGGCCTGCCGTAAGACGCGCTTTTGTGGGATGCATCCATGGAGGGCCCTCTGATCCATCCGGGTTCGGTGATGAGGAGGCCGCCGGCTCTGACGGCGAGTCGGCCACTGATGAGTCAAACTCGTTGTACCAACTCCAAGACGGCGTGCTCATGGGTTGTTCCGATGGTGACAGTATTCCGGACCTTTTTGAGCCACCAAGTCATGTTGGAGTTTTTATGGCTGGTGCACAGCCTGTTCAGAACCCTGCTGCTGGGGCGGGAAGCCCGGTGCCTTCTCCAGCTCAGGTGCTAATGGATCTCACGGACAAGATGACGGCCCTGTTAACCGCCGCGGTCGACCCAGCGGATCAAGCTCAGCACGATGCGGCGGTGGCACAGCTAAAATTGGATCTGATAAAAGCTAAAGAGGATCTTGCAGCGGAAGGAATCAGGCTGGCTGCGGAGCAGGCGGCTCTCGACGCCCGGACTCAGTTGATTCAGGCTCAGTCCTTACAACTCACAAGGGATCAGAACGCGGCCAACGAGGTCATGAGAAGGAGGCATCAGAAGGCCCAGTCTCGACTCCCGCCGGTTTACGATCCACGCAATCTCTTCAACACGCCGGGTGCAGGGTCTAGTAACCCGCCAGGGGTCATTGCGCCCGGGTCTGGACCCCTGATTCAGCCGCGGGTGATGGGGCCTCCCCAGGTGCCCCCTGCCCCACCTCAGTATGTGCCAATACCCCCGGGTCATTATGATAACCCACTAGAGAACATGGTAGCTGCGGCAGCACGGCTGGCGGCTCTCCCCGTTGACGGCGATTCTCCGGCGGCCATCGAAACCCGCCGTGTCAGGGAACTCCTGCAGACGGCACTAGCCCAGCAAGAGGCGTACTCCTATAGCCGTGACAGGATCCACTCGACCCCTCGTCCAGGCCAGAGCCCGAGTTACAGCCGGCACATGGCCTCAGCAACCGGTTCAAGTAATGTGCGACGCCATGACCCACCCCCTGGCCACGGCCCGGCTCATAATGGAGCCTTCTACGCAACAAACCAAGCGCGGCAAGAGGCGGAGCAGGCGCCTCAATTGACGGCCTATCAGACCCCCCCGGCTTATCCGACGACGTCCGTTGATGTGGGAATTTCTACCAGGACCGGGGGAGTCCCTTGTTTGGTACCAGCCATCCGTAATGAACGTCTACCTAAGGATTTCAAGGGCCCTAGGAAGGTGCCTAACTATACAGCGGACTTACAGCCTGCAGCCTGGATTGAGAGTTATGAGATGGCCATGGAATTGCTGGAGGTCAGTGAGGCGGCCATGGCCAAATATTTCACCATGATGTTAGATGGAACTGCCCGCACGTGGTTGAAAGGGTTACCGCCGAACTCCATTGGGTCTTGGGCTGAGCTGAAAGCCCGGTTCATTCAAAACTTCAAAGATACCTGCAGGCAGTCTATGTCAATTGTGGATTTAACTAACTGTAAGCAGCAGGAGGGGGAGTCCACGACCCATTGGGTTCGCCGGGTCAAGGAGATCATACATTCATCAGATAAGATGGATGCCGGCTCTGCAGTCTTAATGTTGGAACAGAACTGTCGCTTTGTGCCTCTTAAGATGAAGCTTGGGCGGCTCAAGCGCGACTGCACCGATATGGGTACCCTGATGGCGGCTCTTGTCAAGTACGCCGATTCCGATGGTACCAAGGATCCCCCTTCAGACGATGAAAGGGCAGGGAAGGGAAAGAAGAATGGCAACGGCAAGGGTCCCCAGTTTAACCCGGGGAACCAAGGAGGAGGCAAGCGTAAGGCCGATGGCAGCCTAGAGTTCGTAGCCAACACCAACTCTCAAGGTAATAACCAGCGATGCAAGGGGAGGCCCCCTCCCCGAGGCAGCGGGTCAGGACCTTCTCTGGAGCAGCTGTTGAATGAACCTTGTCCGAGACACGGCTCTAGAGAGAAGCCAGCAACTCATCTGTGGAAGGATTGTGCTATCATGAAGGCCTTTAAAAACTACAATGGTCCGGGTGGTGGCTCAGGTGCCGGCGGCTCAGGCGCCGGCGGTTTTCATGGCCCGGGCGGCGGCTCAAATTCCGGTCCTCAGAACAGTCAAGGAGGCTTTAATCAACAGTCCGGTCAGGGTCATCAACAGCAGCAGGGGGGTTATCAGACCAACCCGAAGCAACTTAGCGGTGGACAGTATCACGTGTTCACCACTAGTTTGTGTAAACGAGACGAAAAGCTTCACAAGAGGGCTGTTAATGCTGTTGAGCCGGCGGTTCCACGCTACTTGCGGTGGTCTGAGCAGCCTATAGTGTGGAGTAGGGAGGATCACCCTCCCCGGGTGGATAACCCGGGCCACTTGGCCTTAGTGGTGGCTCCTCAGGTGGGAGGCTACAAGTTCACAAAGGTACTCATGGATGGAGGCAGCAGCATCAATATCCTCTATTATGAGACTTTCCGTCGTATGGGGCTAGTCGATAAGAACCTCAGCCAGTCAAACACTATCTTCCATGGTGTGGTACCCGGTAAGTCGGCTTATCCAGTCGGCAAGATCGAACTGGAAGTGGCTTTTGGTGATGAGAGCAACTACAGGGTGGAGAAGTTGACCTTTGAGGTGGTCAAGATAAGAAGTCCATACCACGCTATATTTGGACGGCCGGCTTACGCCAAGTTCATGGCACGGCCATGTTATGTGTACTTACAGCTCAAGATGCCGGGTCACAATGGGACCATTACGGTTCACGGCAGCCGGAAAGTGGCTCTGGAGTGTGAGGAAGGTGATGCAGCTTATGCAGAGTCTGTTTGCGCCACAGAGGAGTTGAAATTTTATAAAGACAATGTTGACCCAACAGATATGGCCTCTCTGAAAAAGCCAACCACGGAGAATGAACCAGCAATGAAATTTAAATCAGCTGATGAGACTAAACTTGTTGATTTTGTTCCAGGTGATTCATCTCAGCAGTTCAACATCAGTGCAAATCTGGACCCGAAATAGGAAAGCGCGCTCATCGAGTTCATCCGTGAGAATAGGGACATCTTCGCGTGGAAACCTTCTGACATGCCAGGTGTACCTAGAGAACTCGCTGAGCACACTCTCAATGTTGATCCAAAATTTAAGCCGGTCAGACAGTTCCTCCGACGGTTTAACGAAGAGAGGCGGAAAGCTATTGGTGAAGAAGTGGCCCGGCTCTTGGCGGCCGGGTTCATTGTTGAGGTTTTTCACCCGGAGTGGTTGGCTAACCCGGTGCTCGTACTCAAGAAGAACGGCACCTGGCGAATGTGTGTGGACTACACGGACTTGAACAAGGCGTGTCCGGCTGATCCTTTTGCTCTCCCCCGTATTGATCAAATCATTGATGCTACGGCAGGTTGTGCACGCTTAAGTTTCTTGGATGCCTATTCCGGGTATCATTAGATTAAGATGGCAGTTAAGGACCAGGAGAAGACAGCGTTCATCACTCCCTTTGGAGCCTTCTGCTATGTGTCTATGCCTTTCGGACTCAAGTGTGCACAGGCGACTTACCAGCGTTGTGTACAGAATTGTCTTCATAAACAGATCGGGCGCAATGTTCACGCTTACGTGGATGATATCGTGGTTAAATCCATCAAGGAGGAAACCCTGATAGATGACTTAAGGGAAACCTTCGATAATCTCCGGGTCTACAAGATGATGCTTAACCCGGCCAAGTGTGTTTTTGGTGTTCCTGCAGGCAAACTATTGGGCTTCTTGGTTTCTGACAGAGGCATTGAGGCTAACCCGGAGAAGATCAAGGCTATCACCTCCCTAGCTAAGCCGGCATGTATAAATGACGTTCAGCGTTTGGCGGGTCGCATCGCTGCTTTAAGCCGGTTTATAAGCCGTTTGGGTGAGAAGGCTATGCCTCTATATCAGTTGATGAAGAAGACTGATAACTTTATCTGGAATGATGCAGCTAATACCTCTTTTGAGGATTTGAAAAAGCAACTGGCAGAGCCCCCCGTCCTTGCTGCTTCGATTGATAAGGAGCCCTTGCTACTATATGTAGCAGCAAATGCACGAGCTGTCAGCGTGGCTATTGTTGTGGAGCGCAAGGAGGCGGGTAAGGAGCATCCGGTTCAGCGGCCGGTTTATTATGTCAGCGAGGTGCTCATTGAGTCCAAGCAGCGGTACCCGCATTGGCAGAAGCTCGTATACGGTGTGTTCATGGCGAGCCGGAAGCTCAAACATTATTTTCAGGGTCATCCCATCACGGTGGTCAGTTCTGCCCCCCTTGGTGATATTATCCAGAACAGAGAGGCTACAGGGAGAATTGCTAAGTGGGCTATAGAACTTGGACCTCATGGCCTCAAATATGTGCCACGCACTGCTGTTAAGTCTCAGGCTTTGGTGGATTTCATCCATGATTGGACGGAGTCTCAAGTGCCTGAGCAAAAGCCGGATAACACTTATTGGACTATCCACTTCGACGGGTCCAGACAGTTGGAGGGTTCGGGGGCTGGTGTTGTATTGGCTTCCCCAAAAGGTGACAAGTTCCATTATGTGCTACGGTTGATGTTTCCTTGCACTAACAATGCGGCTGAATACGAGGCTTTGCTCCACGGCCTTCGGATGGCTAAGGAGATGAGCTTAAGCCGGGTAAGGTGCTTTGGGGACTCAGATTTGGTAGCTCAACAAGTATCAGGCACCTGGGATTCTAAGGATCCTCTCATGGCGGCTTATCGTCACGAGGTTGATGCCATTGCTGGGCATTTTCAGGGATACCAAGTGGAGCACATTGATCGCAGGAAGAACGAGGCGGCTGATGCTTTAAGCCGGCTAGGCTCTCAGCGAAAGCCGGTGCCGCCTAACACTTTCTTGGATGTCTTGTATAACCCCTCGGTTAAGTTGCCTACAGAAGAGGACTTGGCTATCCCTGACCCGGAGGCACGACTGGTGGCGGCTCTTCATGTCATACCAGACTGGACATTGCCATATCTGGCTTATATAACCCGGGGAGAGTTGCCTGAGGATGAAACTCTGGCCAGGCAAGTAACCCGGCGGGCTAAGTCAATGGTTGTCATTGATGGCGAGTTACATCATCGCAGTGTTTCAGGGGCGTTTCAGCGTTGTATCTCCCCTGAGGAAGGTCAAGAGATCCTGCGTGAGATCCATGAAGGGGATTGTGGCCATCATGCCGGTTCAAAATCTCTTGTGGCCAAGGCTTTCCGTCATGGTTTTTATTGGCTGACGGCTCACGCTGATGCAGAGGACTTGGTCAGTAAATGTGACGGTTGCCAAAGGTTCTCACGACGGGCTCATGTGCCGGCTCAGGAGTTGAGGATGATCCCAATCACTTGGCCCTTTGCGGTCTGGGGGCTTGATATGGTTGGGCCTTTTAAACGGTCCAAGGATAAGAAGACCCACCTCTTGGTAGCCGTTGACAAATTCACGAAGTGGGTGGAGGCTGAGCCAGTTAGCAAGTGCGATGCAGCCACGGCGGTTCAATTTATGAAAAAGGTGATTTTCCGCTTCGGCTTTCCGCACAGCATCATAGCTGAGAATGGCACCAATTTATCCAAGGGCGCTATGGAAGACTTTTGTCAACAGGAGCATATCCGACTTGATGTTTCCTCAGTGGCTCATCCCCAATCCAATGGTCAAGCTGAGAGAGCTAACCAGGAGATTCTGAAGGGCATCAAACCCCAACTTTTGGTCCCATTGCAACGGACGCCGGGTTGTTGGGTGGAGGAGCTGCCCTCCGTCTTATGGAGCATCAACACTACTCCTAACAGGTCTACTGGCTTCACGCTTTTCTTCATGGTTTATGGAGCAGAAGCAGTCCTCCCCAGCGACATCCGTCACGATTCGCCTCGTGTGGCGGCTTATGTTGAGACGGATAATGAACAGGCGCGCCAAGATGCTCTGGACTTGTTGGACGAACAACGTGATGTGGCGGCAGCCCGTTCAGCGATTTACCAACAAGACCTGCGCCGTTATCATAGCCGCCGGGTCAAATCTCGGGTCTTCCAGGAAGGCGACCTTGTGCTCCGGCTCATCCAGGATCAAACTGATGCACACAAGTTATCCCCACCTTGGGAAGGGCCCTTTGTGGTCAGTAAGAACTTGCACAACGGGTCATATTATCTCATTGATATTCTGGAACATAAGGATTCGCGTAAATCTGAGGAGGAGACCCGTCGGCCATGGAATATAGCTCAGCTTCGGCCTTACTACACTTGAGCTGCCGGCTCTCGTGGTGTACATATTTATCTCAGACATGTATATATTATGATAAGCAATAAAGCAGGACATCTGTCCTTTTTCTCCTCCAATTATGTGTGTGTCATTTTTTACATGCTAATTTGAAAGGAGGATCCGGCTTATGATCGTATTCGAGTTTAGCCGTAAGCAGTAAGGTCACTTGGGGGCTTCCTGTTCAAACATGGGTCATATTCGAACCAAAGAGAACATAGCTGTCGATACCCATTTGGTTGGCAAAGTGCCGAGCTCATTGGGAAGTTGCCTTTGGTCATATTTGAATCATAGTGTAACCCCTCTGAGAACCGACGTGGATCGTATTCGAATCAGCGTCGTTAAACAATTTTCAGAGTCACTTGGGGGCTTCCTGTTCAAACATGGGTCGTATTCGAACCAAAGAGAACATAGCTATCGATACCCTTTTGATTGGCATTGCCACACCCACTGGGGGCTATATGATCGCATCCGAATCTTAGCTTAACCTCTTTGGACCGGGTTTCTGGTCGTATTCGAACCGGAAGCCCCAAGTTTTTATATTTTATCACAAGTCTACTCTGATCATGTCAAAGTATGTACTGCCGGGTCTCACTTGCCGGCTTAATTTTGGTTTACCTTGTTAGTTGAACATCATGGATGTCATCAAGACAGATAAATTCGAGTTAAGGTACCAACCAAGCTACCCGGGTTATTTAAACCGGAAGTATGCTTACAGGCCGTTAAGTGTGTTATCACGGCTATGTTCAGAGTATAGTTAACGACCAGTCTTTTTTGGTTCGTATTCCGGGTTATCCATTTCGAACACCTGATTCTCAGGGCGGTAAGCCGCCTTGAGACTTGTGATTTGCCTTTTTATGCAGACACTTGAAGGTACTTTTTAAGGTTGAGAAGGACAAAGGCATAATTATGACCCGGAGGAGCACCAAAAGAATAACTTCAAGGGGTTTCGGCATTCATTACGTGCACGATGGCACGGCAGAGATAAATTGTTGCACTTATTCTATTACAAAAATCCTTCAAAGACTAAAGGGTGTAGTGTTGTTCGGTGAACCGCCAGCCGCTTTATGACGCCTGCTGAGTTGAAGTCCCCGGCTCGTCTTCTGCTCCGGCTGATCCCGAGACCTCGAAGGTTGACGACTTCCAGTCGATGCCGCTGAGAGCTTCGAACTGGGCCTCTTCGTCAATTAACCCGGCCGGGTCAATCTCGGGGGCGAAGGTGTGCTGGCGAGCCGGAGGAATCAGACTGAGAGCTTCATAGCGAGGGGTTGGAATCCTCTGATTCTCCGCGTTGTACCCGGCTGATACTTGGTTAAGTCGGTGTCGTTCCCGATGATGGTGGCCACCGGGCGTACAGCCTTCACACATGCCGCAAAGTCCTTCTGGTCGAAGGCGGAGCCGTCTTCCTTCAGGCTTGGGTAACCCAGGGCGATGTCTGCCGGGTCTAGCTCCGGCAGGAATGCTTTGGCCCGGCTCAGCGCGGCAATTGCTCCGGATCTTGCGGAGGCTCGGCGTAGCTCCTGGATCCGCTGTGGCAGAACAGCGAGCCGGCGCAGGACTTCGGCCAGATGGGTTGGCACCTCGTTGGATAGGGCCACCACAGCTAAGGCGCGCTGTGACCCGGTGTAGAGTTGTTCCACCAGGGTGTACACGGCCTTTAACTTGGTGACCACGCTCTGGTTGAGGTTGGCACTCCTGGGACCTGTTTAATAAAGGTCAGACAAGCCGGTGACAAGGATGAATCATAACATATACAGACTTGATGAAAGCCGGCGAGGCGACTTACCGAAGATAGCAGCCACCATTTGGGAAACCTGGCGCTTTAGGCCGGAGAGCTCAGTGGTCTTCTCAGTGAGGGCCTTCTCCGCCTGTTCTGCCCGGGTCACCAGGGCGGCTTTCTCTTCAGCCCAGGCCTTCCGCTCAGCATCGAATTCGGTCTTCAGCTTCTCTTGAGCGGCGATGCTGGAGACAAACTTGGCGTTTGCCTTCCGGGTCTCCATCTCTTGTGTCTTTAGCCGGCTCTTGAGATCCGCAAGGTCCGACTCAAATTTCTTGCCAACAGCCTGTATATATCTCCGGGTTATTACCAGTCATTCTATAAGTCCCAAGCACTTTCCAAGCAAAGACACTTGGCACTTGGGGGCTAATGCATATTGAATGTATCTATCTATGTACTGTCGGTTCAGTTAAGTAAGCCGGAATCTAAGTCTACAACATATTCAAGTATAAGTTATAGACTTGGGGGCTAGCATGACAAGGATCACTATGCAGAAAGTAAGAAGACAGCAGAAGGTTACCTCAGATTTTTGTTGGATCTGGTTGACCATGGCGATCTCGGCGTCCCGGCTCTTGTGAACTTGGCTGATGTAGCCTGAGACGAGCTCTCCAATGCTTAAGTCGGTGTAGCTGGAGAGATCCAGATTCACCCGGTGGGGTTGCAGCAACTCCCCCTTCGCGGAGCATTTGGCCAGCGCGGTCGGCCTCCCCGGCTCAACATACTCCGTCCGGGTAATTACCACGTCCGGGTCGTTAGCTGGTGGGGCTGAGCCGGAGGCCTCCGGGTTAGCTGACGCTTCGGTCGTTGTCTTGGTGGTCGGGGCAGGGGCTTCAGGCGCCGTGTCCATGGGAATGGTGGCTTCGGGGGCGGAGGCGGCTGGCGGCTCTTGAGCCGTCGTCTCCGGCTCAGGCAAGTCTGGCACTCCGGCTGACCTGGTCTTCTTTGCTCTTTTGGTGAGCTTTGCCTGGGCACTGAAAAGACAGAAGTGTTAGGCATACAAAGAGTAAGTACAGACAGATAATGTAAGGAGATTGTTATTACCCGGGTGCGGTTTTGAAGGCCGGCAGACTTGACTGCATGGAGTCACCCGAAGAGGGGGAGGTCTCCTGGTAATTGGAGTCAGAAGAGTTGAGTGGCTGACGGATGACACCCGCCAACGGATGAAAAGGGTACAGGTGAGAAAAAACCTCAGTACGACGCTTCCTTGTTGCGTCGGGTAACCCGGCGGAGAGGTCGGTGTCCTTGCGGGCCCGGGTGTGACGCCGGCTTTCGTGAACCTGCTGCTTCAAAAGAAATTGAGGGTCTTGATGAGCTAATGGATGAGAAAAGCTTACTTTCCGGGTTACTCTTCGGACTTTCAGCTGTGGCAAAGGCTCCGAGTCGGAGGAAAGTGATGTTACCTCTTCAATCACCGGGTTACTCGCGCCGGTGTCATCCTGTCAATAAGCAAAATGTTGATAAGGCGGACAGCAGCAAACGACAAATATGGCAAGAGTTTAAAGGTTTAAGGGTTACCTCTGACTCGGAGCTGTCGCTTAATTGCAGCAGCTCCGAAGCAGTGGGTCTGCTTCCCTTTTTGCGAGGGGCGGCTTTCTTGGAGGCTTTCTTCGCCTTCCTGGCCTTCTTGGCCGCCTCATGGTCGTACTTGACCCGCCAGAATTTATCATCAGCCTGAGAAATACAGTAATGAATTCTTAAAATGGTTCAGAACAAGGTGACATGTAAAAGAAGTTGAAAGGTTAAAGTCAGCGGCTTACCGCAGGGGCTGGATTGGTCTTGCAGAACGGGGCTAGCCCGGTCCTTCCACAGTCTGCCAGGCTCTCGTTTAACAGAGCCTTGGTCTCTTCTTCAGCAACGTCTTCTGGAAGATCATTGCGGCTGTGCCTCTGCGGGTCATCCTTTCGCCCGGTGTACTCACACATTAAGCCGGGGCGGCGGCTTAATGGGATCACCCGCCATGAGATCCAGACCCGGACCAGGTCTATTCCGTTCAGACCGTTGCCTAGCAGAGCCTTGATCTTATTGATCGTTGGAAGCAGAGGCTGGCGTTCCGCGGCGGTCAGTTTGTCGGATAGCGGATGAGTCGGCTCTAGGCGTGTTGGGCGAAAACCGGGCAGCGGGCTCTCGTCAGTCGGGGACGTGTCTTGGCAGTAGAACCAAGTCATATTCCAGTCCTTGGGGTGACTTGGCGGCTCTGCGTAAGGGAATAGACAGTCCCTGCGCCATTGGATGGAGATGCCGCCTAATTCCAGACTTGGCCCGTTCGCGCACTCGTTTTGGCGGTTTAAGTAGAACAGTTCTCTGAAAAGCAGTAAACTGGGTTCCTCTCCAAGGTATACTTCGCAAAAGACTTGGAAGTTGCAGATGTTGGATACGGAGTTGGGTCCTATATCCTGGGGTCGAAGGTCAAAGAAGTTGAGCACATCTCGGAAGAATTTTGAGCCGGGCGGTGCGAAGCCCCGGCTCATGTGGTCCGCAAAGATCACTACCTCCCCGTCCCTCGGCTGTGGTCTTTCTTCTGACGGATCAGGGGCACGGTAGGACATCACTTCCTTCTTGGGCAGATATCCGGACTTAACAAAGTTGGCCAGGGTCTCATCAGTGACGTTGGATCTCATCCAGTTGCAAGTGATGGGAGCCTTGGGAGGCATGGTGACGGTTGGTGGTCTATGATAAAGAGAAAAGTATCCGGGTTAATTATAAGCCGGAGAGCTATTGTTCAAACTAAGGTGGCGGCTCAGAAATGGGACTAATGATATATATTCAGATACGGTGAGTTATCTAAGCCGGAGGAGCATTCAGAATAAGTTGGTCATCTACGGTTTACTGCAGTTAAGCCGGAGGGTTCTACAGAGCATGGTTTTCTTTAAACCGGAAAGTTCTACGGCGCGTGTTTTCTTTAAGTCGGAAATATAAGCCGCCAAGATTCAAGGGCTGTAGTTTTTACTAAGTGTGGTAAAACAGATTTCACATGTTGCAGTAACTTTTTCGGATCAAACTGGTCGGGTGAAATGAAAATTTTCTAGACCTAAAAAATAGAGGCAGAAGAAGTTCTTGAGGATTGAACATGGTTCTTATGCAGTAAGAAGAGGGTTTTTGCAGGTGAAATGGATTCCAAACGTCTACCGCACTGACTTTATGCAAGGTAAAAGATCAACCGAGTGTCGTGACTACAAGAGCCACTGAGGTTTGCGGCAATGGTGATGAACGCGAAGAACACAAGATGAACCCTATTGTAGATCTATCTGACAGGGCAGGGAGACTCACTGGAGTTGGAAAGAGCGGAGGTCGCTGCCGTGAATCTGGACCGAATCAGGGTGATGCAGCGGCCGGGTTGATGAAGACCAGGGGCGCGACGACGGCGACAGTGGCGGAGGTCGGGCAGAGGAGCGACGGCGCGAGGAGGAAGAAGGAGAGCGTGAGAAGAAAGTGCTGGGCTGGCCTATTTATAAGGCAGAGTCATAAGTGGGCGCGGGATTCAAGGGGGCCACGGCGTGGTTATCTCCCCCTCACGGCGCCTCGATTTTCGGAATGACAGTAAAAGCAAAGATCCGTTGCGGATCTGGCGGAGTAAAAAACGGACTTAATGGAGGATGACGTCACGGCGGATTATCCGGAGTCTAGAGGATGACGTCACTCCGGGTTATGGCCTTCACATGAATGGTAAGCCGGAGATTTTTTCTGTCTGCAGAGTTGAAGATTGACACGAGCCGGCTCAAGTCAATCTGGGGCCTAATGTTGAGGATGTAGACCTTGGAGTCACCTGCCAGGAGGGCCGGGTTACTCTAAGGGTCATTGCCAGAAGCCCGGAGCTAAGTGTCAAGATAATGGGCCAGAGATGGGCTGAGACCCGGATATGGCTTAAAGCCCGTAGTTACAATCATTATTATAGTAGGCTTGTAGTGTAAGGCAAGTCTTGTTCAGAGTCTGAGCCGGACGCTATTATGAGCCGGCCGGGACTCTAAGGGCTGCTGGGCGTCAGCCTCCTTATATAAAGGGACGACCCAGCAGCGGTTTAAGGGCGACAACAATCTGATCAAAAGCCGGGCATAGTTGTTTAGCTCCCTGGCGATCGTAACCCTAATCAATAACACCTCAAACTGGACGTAGGCTTTTACCTTCACCGTAAGGGGCCGAACCAGTATAAATCCTCGTGTTCCTTGTCCCACATAACCCCTTCAAGCTTCCTAGTTGCGATGGCTCCACGACTAAGTCCTAGCTCGAGGACATCTGCCGTGACAATTCCACGACAGTTATGGAGAAGTCCTCCCGAGTTCGGGGTGAAACGAGGCTTCTGCTGAGCTCCAAAATTGTACTTTCCTTGTCCATACTTCCTCTTGCGGCTCTCAATCTGCTGCTGCTTCCCTTCAATCATAAGAGCCTTGTCTAGCAACTCCTGGTAGTTGTTGAATGTTGCCACCATCAACTGCATGCTCATCTCATCATTTAGCCCTTCCATAAACTTCTCCTGCTTCGCGGCATCTGTGGCCACATCATCAAGGGTATAACGAGATAGCTTACTAAATTCATCTACGTACTGAGCCACAGTACGATTTCCCTGGCGTAAGTTGCGGAACTCACGCTTCTTCATGCTCATAGCTCCAGTTGAGACATGGGCTGTGCGGAATGCTTGCTGAAACTGATCCCAAGTGACATTGGCTATGGGAAAAGTTGTTGTGTAATTCTCCCACCATGACGCTGCTGGTCCATCCAATTGATGTGCGGCAAAACGCACCTTCTCAGCATCCGTGCAACCTGCGGTGGTCAACTCCCTTCCAATCCTGCGTAGCCAGTCATCCGCAACTATTGGCTCAGTGCTACTGGAAAACACCAGCGGCTGTAACCTCAGAAAATGGGCCAAGTTGTCAACTGGAGGAGGGTTGTTGTTGTTGTTGTTGCCTTGGTTCTGGACCAATATCTGCATCAAGGCATTGTGCTGCTGGATCAACTAGGTGATCTCCGGTGGGAAGACAAATCCGGTGTCACGTCTCAGAGGCATCTGATGGGTTTAGAGGGAAGAGAGTAGAATAGAAATTAGGTCTAGTGAGAAAACACTACCCATATGCACATGAGACAAACACAATCATATCACTCAATCAATCAAGCAAGGGCATACAATCGATCTAACTATCGTTACAGTGCTCGGACTATACTATTTACATGGGGGAAAATACTACTGATCATATGGTGGTCTATTAGAAATTTTGATCGGTGGAAGACTCCATGATATCCGCTCCCGCTTCGTCTTCAAAATCATCATCACTATCATCGGGGTCGGAGTCGGTGTCGTCGATGATGATGTAATTCTCCGGACAAGTGGAATCATCGTCTTCTCCTCCTGGCGCGGGGTCTCCCATGAATACTCCAATCTTCTTTATCAGGTCGTCGTTCTTCTCCAATAGTGTCGCGATTTCCTCCTCATATCCATCGCGTGTAGACTTGAGTTCCTCCTCTAACTCGGTGATCCTTGTCATTGCCTTCTTCAAATCTATCATGCCTGCGCACATCTGGTTCTCCTGGCGACGAATGTGCTGATTTAACTCCTGGATGAATGCTGCAATCGACCTGTCCTTCCTGGTGCTGATCATCTCCCATTGCTCATCTCGGCGCCCACAAATCTGGTAGATAGTATCCTTGAGATCCTTGCGGTAAACTTCGCCGATGCGTCCCATGGTGATGTGGGCTGCCATGCTCTTGCCTAGACTCCAGGTGGGTGCATCAAAGGAAAACTCTATGGGCTCCGTGACTGGCGTGAATGTCCTTCCTGGAACTTGAACTTGAATCATCCAGCGCTCCTCTTCTGGTAAAGTGGCGTTGTAGGTCCCGGTGAAGCTTGGTATTCCAATGTTCAGGTATCTAGTGACTTCCTTCAAGTGTCGTCCAAAGGGGGTGTCTTCATCCGGTTGTGCAAACTTGTTCCTCGAGTCCGCCATCCTAAAGAGTAGAAAATGGAGAGGAGTCAGAAATGAGTAGAGAAGAGTGACCTATGGCTTTTCTTAGTGGTCGTGTCCTACATTCAGCGTGTGCTCTGATACCATCTTGTAGCGACCCGACCTCAAACGGTCAAGTCTCTGTGCTTCAGTGTCATCCCTGGATCGGTAATGCTGACACACACAGTACTCGAAGGATTTATAACAGAGTAGCAATCACACACTTATTACATCGAATGTCTCAAAAGAGAACTTATTACAATTAATATGGCTTAAGGCCATCTAACACGATAACAGCGGAAGACTTGGAAGATAAAGTGAGTCCATCAACTCCAACAGCATAGCTGTGTGCATGACAACGACCTATCGCACCTTTACTCGTCGTCTGAAAAGTCTGCAACATAATACGTTGCAGCCCGAAAACGGGCCAGCACATGGAATATGCTGGCAATATAACACAATAGAGCAATTAACACATAAATGCTATCACTACATGCATATATGGCTAGTGGAGGCTCTATGGTTATATGATTTTGCGAAAAGCCAATTTTTCCCTACAACAAAGGAATAAATTTTATTTAACTATCATGGTAGTTGAAACATCATTGAGAAGGTTCCTCCAACTCAATCCCCATTAAAGTAATTATCAACCCATCAAATTAAATTAGAGTGATGAGATACAATAGGATAATCCAAGTACTAGATACTCAAGATGTCCATAACCAAGGACACGGCTAACCATGATTAGATTGTACACTCTGCAGAGGTTTGCGCACTTTTCCCCACAAGACTCGATCGCCTCCGTTGGTTTTCTCGCACTACATGGTGTTTGAGAAACGGATGACCGAGACACAGTCTTTCAGAAGCATTAAATCTTTACTCTGGATGGACAGTTACACCTACTTTCCCTCTACATCTGCTAGCCCACCACTGAAAGAGGTCACACAACAAACTCAACTATGCCAGAGCCCATAATGACTTGTGGCTGCACACGGAAGTTTCTAGCATGAAATATCTCATGATCCCTTTGAGCCTGGGTGGCGGACCGTAGGATGATCACACGGGTACTCCGGGATATCCTAGGACAACACTGGATTCTCCAGGTGCCCAAACAAGCAATCCACCCAGATGTGTATTAAAGTTGCCACCTTAAGTTGAACCATTAATTAACAACTCACATCTGTCATGGATACACTCAAACCCAAACCACGTCTACGAGCATAGCATGGCAACAAGCATAACGTAGAAGTAACTCCCAGGGTTTGATAATAAACAGGGCAATAGGTTCTACCTCATCAACTACTTCCCAAACCCGCAAGTTAAGAGATCCTACTCATGCAATGTTTGAGGATTGTATCTAATGCATAAAAACTGGGTAACAAAGGGGTATGATCAATGTGTTACTTGCCTTGCTGACGATCCGCAAAACCTAGTGACTCGTAGTAGCACGCTTCGCACTCTAGGAATTCTATCGCAAACAAACAATGACATACATAAGTAATCAAGCAAAGATGCACGGGTAAAATTCAACTAAGAAGATCTAACCAGAAAGTTCAACTTAAGAACTCCGGTTTGCAGAAAGAATCAAATCAAACGGAGCAACGAAACTCAAACTGCGAAAGAAACAAGATCCGATTACTAATCTAGACTAAAGTCAAATTTTACAGTACCAAAATCTTGTTCAAGTTGGTTAAACAGAAAGAGGGCTTTGAGACGAAGATCTAGGCGCTTGAATCGCCTGATTCCGGTAAACGAGCGAAAAGATAAACTAAAACGAAAATCGGATTAGAAATCACTATCGAAAATAATCGCGAAAACCCGAGAAAAAGAAAAACATACGAACAGGCTAACAAACGAACGTTCACTGTCTGTAACTAACGGACGAAAACCGTTCGTTAAAACAAATGTACGGACGAACATCCGCTATTTAACTAAACCGAAAAAACCTAAACAAAAACCGATCTATTTAAAAAAACAAAACTAGGGTTTTTCTAAATAAAACCGAACGGTTAAAAAAACGGCGATTACCTCGAAAACCGGCGAGTTGACGGGCGGCGGCGCGGCTCTGGCGAGGCAAGGCGGCGGCGGCGGCGACGCTTAGGGTTTGGGGAGGCGCGGGTGGCGGGTTGGGCTGCGGGGGCTGGCGGCCTCGGCTTAAAAAGGCCGGCCTGGCAGAGTCCCGGTCGGGTACGGCCCGGAGTCGGTTTCCCCTTTTTTTTTCAAATATTTCGACGTGCAGAAAAAGAAAGAAAAGAAATACTAAACAGAATCCAAAAATCCCGAAATAAATTTTCCCCGTCCTCTAAAAATATACCGGATAAGGTGAACATTTATTTGGGCCTAAAATTCAATTTTGAAAAACGCGTATTTTTCCTAATTCAAATAAAATAGCAATAAAATCCGAATAAAGTCAAATATTTGATTTTAATATATTTCCTCCAATATTTCCTTTATTTTGGAGAAGTCATATTATCTCCTCTCATATATTTTAATATGAAATATTTTCGGAGAGAAAATAAATTAAAACCAAAGTGATCCTTGTTTCAATATTTGATAAAAGTCAAATATGAAAAACGTGAAATCCCCAACTCTCTCCGAGGGTCCTTGAGTTGCTTAGAATTTCAAGGATCGCAAAACGAAATGCAATAAAATATGATATGCATGAATGACCTATGTATAAGATTCCAAATTGAAAATTTGGGATGTTACACGTATGATGCTTGATTAGTACAAGACTCCAAGAAAGTTCTAGCCTGAAGCCATTGATACTGCATGCCACATCATCAATAGATTTTATCTTCACAAATTCTTCAAGAAGACATCTTATGAACTACTCACTGGTAAGAGGCCAAACATATGCTATTTCAAAGTCTTTGGTGCTAGGTGCTGGATCAAGGATCCACATCGGACTTCCAAATTTGCACCGAAAGCACATGAAGGTTTTATGCGTGGTTACAGAAAGGTGCATCGGTGTCGGTGTAAAAAAGTTGGGGCACTCCTTTTTACCCCTTTACTTGTGCACAGGCAGTCGGAGCCACGCCCACGGCCACACTAAGTAGGGCATAAGAGGGGAGCTGGAGCACAAGGCAACCGAAGCAACACCAAGACCAAGAGACCAAGAAGAGCAAGAGGGCGAGGTGGACTCCCCCGGCAAGACCCTTGTCGGGGCGGCCTCCGCAGCCCCGGCAAGATCCTTGCCGGGGCAACTTGCCCGATGCCAACAGAGTGCGCCACCCTTGAGCCCAAGGGTTCCAACACCGTCAACCACATTGGAACCAAGGCTCGGGAGGCGCCTCCACGGTGGCATGCAGATATTTGTCAAGATCATAAGCACACAAGATCAGATGAGGACCAGAAGACGACGATCCTCGGCGAGATCCTTGCCGAGGAGATCCACGAGACCCCCGGCAAGACCCTTGCCGGGGACGACCACGATGCCGCGGCAAGACCCTTGCCGGGGCCCCGACAAGGCCCTTGCCAAAGACACTTACGGGGCCATGTCCAGGCCCACGTCTGCTAAGACTACACCGCCGCTCCCATGCAGCTGCTAGCTCAACCAGCTGGGCAGGCACCTGCGTGGCACCGTGCGGCCTCTACGCCGACTCAGCTAGCACCTGCGTGGTGGCATGCAGATCTTCGTGAAGACTCCGCCACCGCGCCAGCCCAGCAGCCAGCCAACGTGGCACTACAACGCCTTGTCAGCTCGGACGCGCGTCGTAGCCAGGCGAGGCGGCGACAGCTGGGACAAGCTTCCTTGCCATCCCCGATAAAGCAAGAGGGGCACGTCGGCAATGCATTAAATGCGTTTGTCCGACAGTGCCAGAGGATAGACTCATCCACTGTACACCTTTCCACCTCCTGTGTGCCACTGTGGCGACCCCTTTTGCCTATAAAAGGAGGCCCGAGGCGACCAGGAGAAGGATTCGGATCCTTTGGACTAGACACACACCGTAGCTAGTTCAAGAACTCAAGAACACTCAAATACATACACCAAAAGCAGGACTAGGGTTTTACGCATCCTTGCGGCCCGAACCTGGGTAAACGATCTTCATGCTAGCTCCTAGACCTACTCTTTGCACAACCCCGCGCCCGCCAACCGTAGAAGGGGTCCCAGTGATCCCATAGGTGTTGTTTCCACCGACATCTTTGGCGCGCCAAGTAGGGGCGCGCAGTTGTGAAAATCCGGTCTAGCAGTTAGTTTAGAAGTTCTTCATCACCATGGCTCCCAAGAAGAAGACGATCACGGCGATCGGTTCATCGAGAGCTGAAAGGCCCGTACCAGTGTGGGCGAGCGGCGAGGCGGTCGTGGACGGAAGCCGAGGCGCGGCCTGCGAACACCCGCATCGCTCCGGCAGCCAAAGCCGGGCGAGCGGCGTCACTCATGCGCGAGACGATGGTCCGCGCGCCGCCAATTCCAAAGACGGAGCCGGGCCCGCCGCAGGTGGCGCGGGGCCCTCCAGGGCGGCGCCGTGCCACCTACGGGTGGTGCGACGACTTCCAAGGCGCCTACGCCGGTGCCCACGACGCGCTCCTCCCAGGTTGTGCGCGATGAGCAGCGTCACCACGCCGGTGACCCTGGGCGCCGCCGCGGGAAGAGTCCTGCGCCTCATTCGCGGGGCGTAGAAGGCCACCACGCACGCCGAGACACTGGCGAAAATGGCGCACAGCCGCCGGACTGTGATAGAGCTCCTTCTAACGTGGTTAGAAGTCGGAGCACGTCATGGTCCACGCAGCTTTCGCCGCCACCCATGCCAGCAGAAGCTTTGGCGCACACGCAATTGCTCCTCGACTTTCCTCCTGCTGCGGAGAAACTCGACGAATGGAGAGCCACCATCCGGAGCCTCGTCGGCGTCGCCAACAAAGATGAGCCACGACCAGCGGGGCCCTTAGGCCGGCGCTCAGTCGAGCCACCGCATGCCAGCGGTGGAAGGACCAGGGGTGCTGCGGCCACAGTGCACTCTCCCCCTCCACGCCAGCCACCGCGGGTGTCGATCCGTCGTGATGACGCTTGTGATAACATTTCCATAGCGTCGTCCAATCCATGGACCCACTGGGATCAGCGCCAAGTTCTTCGGGAGCGAGCCCATGAAGACGCTCGAACCACCATAGAGCGCCGGCGCGATGCACGCCACCAGTCAGATAGGCGGGCAAGTCCCACTATGGACCACCCAGCACCAGGAGGCTCCGGTGGCCTACCCTACGAGGTTGGTTGCCCAGCCTTTACCCGTGAGCTACGGCAGTTCCAGTGGCCGTCCCACCGCACGTTCAAGCCCGACGTCGGTGAGAAGTACAATGGCAAGACCCACCCGTCGGAGTTCCTCCGCATCTACAACATCGTGATGCAAGCCGCTGTAGCTCGCGACGACAAGGTGCTTGCCAATTACTTCCCGTTGGCACTAAAACCCAACGTCATGTCGTGGTTGATGCACTTGCCGGTGGATTCCATTTCTTCTTGGTCGGATCTGTGTCATGAATTCGTTGGTGCCTTCACTGGAGGCCACCAAGCTCATGGCCAGGCAAGCAATTTGCATATCATTCCCCAGAAGGAAGGTGAAAACCTGCGCAAGTACATACAGAGGTTCAGCCGGGTGCAATACAACATCCCAGATGTTCACCCCGCCGCCGTGATCAGCGCATTCCATCAGAATGTGCACAACTGCAAGATGTGTGAAGAGCTGGCGATGAACAAGGTCAAAGATGTGGCCGAACTTTATGTTCTGGCTGATAGATGTGCTCAAGCCGAAGAGGGAAGGAAGTACCCCGGTGAGGACGCCGGCGCGGAAACCAACTCTATAGACGAAGGCACCGCCGCCCCGACAAAGAAGGGATGACGTCGCAATAGGAAGTGCAAGGGCAAGGCCGTGCTTGCCGTCGAGGGATCCAACAACACCGGCACCACCAGGAAGGCCAAGACAGACGACCCTGGCAAGGAGATTGCCGGGTGCGCCGCTTGCCGGGCCTTGGCGGTTGCCGACAAGACAGGAGGCTCCGACAAGCAGTATTGCAAGATCCACCGCACCAAGGGCCATGACCTCCAGAACTTCCGACAAGTTGAGGTGCTTGCTGAAAAGCAAAAAGCCGAGTATGAGAGGCGGGACAAGGAGAAGGGTCAGGATGGTGCCGAAGGATCCGGCAAGAAGCGTGGCGGCCAAGGAGGCCGCCGCGGCAAGGATAACCAGCAAGAGAGGCCCGCTCGGGGTCGCGACAAGAAGCAAGAAGACGATGACCATGACGAGGACGACGAGTCCGGCGAGCATGAGTTCCAGAAAGCTACGGAGGCCATGTGTGTCGATGGTGGTGCCTCGTTGCATACCTCTCACCGCCAGCTCAAGCAGTGGGCGCGTGAGATCACAACAGTGGAGCCATCATTTGATGCTCAGAAGCCACTGAAGTGGTCCAGCACGCCTATCATCTTTGACACCGAGGACCACCCTGATCACACAACTGCGGTCGGGTGTTTGCCATTGCTGGTTTCACTAACAATACGCAACCTCAAGGTGACAAAGATGCTAGTTGACGGCGGGGCCGGTCTGAACTTGATCTTGCCCGTTGTGATCAAAAGGCTACAGATTCCTGATGGAGACCTTGAGGAGACGGGCACGTGTCAAGGGGTCAACCCGGGAAGGAGTCAGCCGAAGGGTAAGGTCACGCTGCCTGTGACGTGTGGAGGCGAGTTGAACTACAGGACGGAGAGGATCGTTTTCGATGTAGCCGAGATCCCCTTGCCCTACAACAGGATCCTCGGCCGCCCGACACTAGCTAAGTTCATGGCGGCGTCACATTATGGCTACAACACGCTGAAGATGCCTCGGCCGATGACTATCATCACCGTCCCCTGCGACAAGAAGGATGCGCTGATCTGCGCTGACCAACTCTATCGGGAAGCAGTTGCAGCGACTGCCGCCAAGGCACTTGCTCCTGCCGCTGAAGCTCCGGGAGGGAAGAAGACCGGCAAGGCCTTTCGCACTCGCTCCAGCAAGCGCACCTCTTCGGAGTGTTGTGCTCCCGTCGAGGACGTGCCAGAGAGCTCCACCGGCAAGAGCAAGAAATCCAGAGCTGCACCGCCAGAGACCAAGAAGGTGTCCGTCAAGGAGGATGGCACAGGAGGGGATTTCACCATAAGCTCCACCCTCGACAGCAAATAGGAAAGCGCGCTCGTCACCTTCCCGCGGGCAAATGTCGATGTGTTTGCATGGCAAGCATCCGACATCCCAGGCGTTCCCAGGGAGGTGATTGAGCACCATCTTGCTGTCTGTCCTCATGCATGACCCGTCAAGCAGAAGGTCAGGAAGCAAGCTTTGGAAAGGCAAGAGTTCATCACAGAGGAGATCAGGAAGTTGGAAGTGGCAGGCTTGGTGAGAGGAGTACTCCATCCGACGTGGTTGGCCAATCCGGTGGTGGTGCGCAAGGCAAATGGGAAGTGGAGGCTGTGTATTGACTACACAGATATCAATAAGGCTTGTCCCAAGGACCCTTTCCCGTTGCCGCGCATCGACCAGATTGTTGACTCCACGGCCGGGTGTGATCTGTTATCATTCCTTGACGCCTACGCAGGATACCACCAGATCTTCATGACAAGAGAAGACGAAGAGAAGACAACATTCATCAACCCATGTGGTACGTATTGCTTTTTACGGATGCCTTTCGGGTTGAAGAGTGCTGGCTCAACGTTTGCAAGAGCAGTCCAAATTGGTTTTGAGCCCCAGCTACATAGAAATATGGAAGCTTATATGGATGACATAGTGGTCAAAACCAAGGATAGGGCCACACTTGTACAAGATTTGGAAGAGACGTTTGCAAATCTGCGCAAGATCAACCTCAAGTTGAACCCTGAGAAGTGTGTCTTCGGTGTTCCGTCCGGCAAACTTCTCGGGTTCTTTGTGTCACAGCGTGGGATCGAGGCGAACCCAGACAAGATCAAGGCCATTGAGGAAATTGAGGCACCTAAGCGGATCAAGGATGTGCACCGGCTCACTGGCTGCGTTGCCGCCATGAGCAGGTTCATTTCCAAATCTGCCGAGCGTGCCCTCCCCTTTTTCAAAATCTTGAAGAAGGCGGGCCCAATGGAGTGGACCCCAGAGGCTGAAGCAGCACTGCAGGATTTGAAGAAATACCTCTCCTCTACACCGATACTAGTTGCGCCCAAGACACAAGAGCCATTGCTGTTATATCTAGCGGCAACGAATCAGGTGGTCAGCGCCGCGCTAGTGGCGCAGAGGGAGGTCGATGAAGAGGCAGTAGCAATGGCAGGACTAGTGGATGGCCAGCCAGAGCTCCCCTCGGCAGGGCCTGGTGCCGGCAAGGCAAGGCCCCCGGCAGAATCTGACGCCATCGGGACGGGGCCCGTGCAACCAAATGAAGTGGTGCAAAAGAAGAAGATGATGCAACACCCGGTCTACTTTGTCAGCTCCCTCTTGCAGGGGCTAGATCAAGGTACTCCGGTGTGCAGAAATTGCTCTTTGGCCTCCTTGTGGCCTCGAGGAAGCTGCGTCATTACTTCCAAGCCCACGAAATCACCGTCGTCACCCGCCTCCCGTTGCAACGGATACTGCATAACCCAGACGCGATTGGGAGGATCGTGGAGTGGGCCTTGGAACTATCGAGCTTTGGTTTGAAGTTTGAAAGTACTTCGACAATCCAGAGCAGAGTCTTGGCAGAGTTCATTGCGGAATGGGCCCCAACGCCCGACGAAGAGATCTAGGAGACCACTCTCCCCGGCAAGGAAGCAAGTCGCAACTGGATTATGTACTTTGACGGGGCTCTCTCGCTAGAAGGCGCCGGTGCTGGTGTGCTGCTCGTTGCGCCCACCGGAGAGCACCTCAAGTATGTAATCCAGATGCACTTCCCTAGGGAGATGTCCATGAACAACACAGCTGAATACGAGGGGTTGCTTGCCGGTCTCAGGATCGCGGCAGACCTCGGGATCAAGAGGCTCATCGTCAGGGGTGATTCACAGCTTGTCGTTAGGCAAGTCAACAAAGATTATCAGAGCCCGTTGATGGAGGCCTACGTAGGTGAGATGAGGAAGCTGGAGGAGCGCTTTGACGGTATACAAGCAGAGCATGTTCCCCGAGTGGAGAACGACATTGCCGACTACCTGTCGAAGCGCGCTGCCTTCAAGCTACCTGTGGAACCAGGTACTTTTGTGCTTTGGTTAACTCAACCATCCGTTGAACCATCAACAGAGCAGAATAAGCGAAGGAAATCATGTGTAACGCCCACGATGCGGCTATATCTCCCACGTGTCGAGGCACGACTTAGAAGCATAACCGCATAGTGGTTTTGTCGCAAGAAGGGTCATCTTCACACAATCCCATGTAATGAACAAGAATGGGATAAAGAGTTGGCTTACAATCGCCACTTCACACAGTACATAAATATAATTCATACATCATCCAAAATACAAACATATAGACCGACTGCGGTCAAAATCCAGATGAAAATAAGACAACCCCAAATGCTAGATCCCCGATCGTCCCAACTGGGCTCCACTACTGATCATCAGGAAAAGACACATAGTAACGACCACATTCCTCATCGAACTCCCACTTGAGATCGATCCCATCATCTGCACTGGCATCGTCGGCACCTACAACTGTTTTGGTAGAATCTGTGAGTCACGAGGACTCAGCAATCGCACACCCGCGAGATCAATACTATTTAAGCTTAAAGGAAAGGATGGTGTAGTGAGGTGGAGCTGCTGCGGCAATAAGCATATATGGTGGCTAACATACGCAAGAGAGAGCGAGAAGAGAAGCAACGGAACGGTCGTCAACTAGTAATGACCAAGAAGTGATCCTGAACTCCTACTTACGTCATCCATAACTCAGGCCATGTTCACTTCCCGGACTCCGCCGAGAAGAGACCATCACGGCTACACACACAGTTGATGTATTTTAACTGAGTCAAGTGACAAGTTCCCTACAACCGGACATTAACAAACTTCCATCTGCCTCATAACCGCGGGCACGGCTTTCGAAATATAATACCCTGCAGGGGTGTCCCAACTTAGCCCATCATAAGCTCTCACGGTCAACGAAGGATAAACCTTCTCCCGGAAAAACCCGATCAGTCTGGGAATCCCGGTTTACAAGACATTTCGACAATGGTAAAGCAAGACTAGCAAAGCCGCCCGAATGTGCCGACAAATCCCGATAGGAGCTGCACATATCTCATTCTCAGGGCACACCGGATAAGTCAAGCTACGAGTAAAACCAGACCTCGAGTTTCCCCGAGGTGGCCCCGCAGGCTGCTCGGTTCAGACCAACACTCGAAGGAGCACTAGCCCGGGGGGGGGGGGGGTTAAAATAAAGAGGACCCTCGGGCTCGCGAAAACCCGGGGGAAAAGGCTTAGGCGGCAAATGGTAAAACCAAGGTTGGGCCTTGCTGGAGGAGTTTTATTCAAGGCGAACTGTCAAGGGGGTCCCATAAATCACCCGACCGCGTAAGGAACGCAAACTCAAGGAACATAATCCCGGTATGACGGAAACTAGGGCGGCAAGAGTGGAACAAAACACCAGGCATAAGGCCGAGCCTTCCACCCTTTACCAAATATATAGATGCATTAATTAAATAAGAGATATTGTGATATCCCAACATATCCATGTTCCAACAAGGAACAAACTTCAACTTCACCTGCAACTAGCAACGCTATAGGAAGGGCTGAGCAAGAGCGGTAACTTTGCCAAACAACGGTTTGCTAGGAAAGGATGGTTAGAGGCTGACATGGCAATATGGGATGCATGATATAGCAAGTGATAGGTAGCGCAGCATGGCAATAGAGCGAACAACTAGCAAAGCAAAGATAGAAGTGATTTCGAGGGGTGGTCATCTTGCCTGCAAGGTTCTCAGAGTTGTCGAAGGCTTGATCCTCGTAAGCGTACTCAACAAGTTCCTCGTTCACGAACTTGTCTCCCGGCTCTACCCAAGACAAGAACACAAGCAAACGGAATCACAATGAATCACGAGAAATGCACAACCAACATGATGCAAAACATGTATGATATGCAAGATATGATATGCGATGCATATGCGTGCTCCGGAAGGAAAATGATGAACAAGGTAGTAACTTGGCAAACCAAGCATGCCACTGGAAAGATGGGATGATTTCGGTCGAAATCGATATAAAGATCACCGGAAACGGATGCACGGTTTGCAAATGGCAAGCAAAACAAGAATGACACGAATCTGCGATTAACAGCATGATAGCACATAGAATGCAACAAGTAACAATGATACGGCACTCCAACATCGGAACAAAACATATGGCAGTAATCTACAGGAGATGCTTGACAAAAGATGAACACTGAGCTACGGCTAGATCACAACATATCAAGCTCAAACAAGCATGGCAAAAGTGCAAAATATAACAGGTTCCCAGACTTGGTGAAATTACTGCACATGGCAGAAAACAATATCAGGTAGCAATGTTCAGAGTATGAAATCAACATGCTACAAGAACTTAACATGGCAAAACAAGGCATTTCAGTATTTTACTAAATGCATATGACAAAAGTCCCTTACTGACCATAAGCCAAAAAGGACCAGAAGATATGACGCAAAGCATGTAAACATAGCAAGTTTCGTTATCAGGTTTCAGACTTGGCAGAAAACAGAGCATGGCAGAAATAATAATATGAGGGCATCTTTGTGAGCTTGATGCACTCACTACAGAGCAATGCATGACAAACCAAGCATAATTACAGCAAGATGGCATGTTTATGAAGCTATCCATGGCAATAACAAGAGCATAGCATGTATGGATCAACTACATTAAGCTTGGCAAAATTGCATATCATGTTAAGAATCTGCCAGAAATATTTTATAGCAAAAGTGGAGCAAGCTTTAGTCATGCTATGGCACTCCATAATTGCAAACAATTGTAGGAATGGATCAATTACAACTATATCTACAAATCATCCTTACTGAACATCTCCAAAATATGCATGGATCTCTCTGTAGCATCAAGTTTACATGGCAACAAAATAACAGCAAACAAGGACTTAGAGAAATCACCAAGTCTCTGAAATCAGAAACATTACGGGGCCTAGTTTACATGCTTGTGATAGCCACCACATAGATCACACAAATACATGGCATACACCACTGGAAAGATGGCATGGCATATAACAAAACACATGTAGAGCTCATGCCCATAAGATGCACAGATTAAATGATACAAAAATAACAAATCTCCAAGTTCTGATAAGAACCAGCAGATAACAGCAACTAGCCCTCTAGCAACAGAGATTTGGGCATCAAGATGACCTCTAATGAACATGGTGCAATTGAACAAAATGTAGAACATCACGAGACGAACAATTTGACATATTACACGCGCGAAACGGAGCTACATGCAAGGAGTTATGCACTGTTGAACATGGGTATATGCTGTAAAATCATCAGGACTTGGGAATATTTCGGGCACGAGAAAGTCAACGGCAGAGCTCACCAGATCGGATCGAGCTCGGGGCTCCGGTGGCGCACGCCAGCGACGGGAGAACGAGGGGGACGGCGAGGAGGCAGGAGAGGAGGCGAGGCGACGACGGTGAGGGCGGCGCGGAGGAGAGGGCGCCGGACGGGGATGCTGCGGCGGCGCCTGGTGCCGGGGCACGGTGGCGCCGGCGGGCGGCGGCCGGCG